>NW_015559670.1:470116-472254 GCF_001515605.1 Sinocyclocheilus anshuiensis | reverse complement strand
GCATGCGATGATTGCATCCAGCTGCCGCTGATCACAGCGTGAGCATAAAAAGGCAGCCGGTGCAATGCATACCAGCTTTTCGCTTCGGAGCCGAGCAATAACATCGTTCTGGTCCTACCAATAGCTTCGTTTGTGACGACGAGTTCAACGTGCTCTAGGGAGCTTTTTGTGTTGGTGGATGGTGCTTCAGCGGTGGTCGTTCCTGTGTCGAGTGGGTTGGGCACCTTAGGCTGCACTACCCCCTGTCGTGCTGCAAGCGGCCATTTTCCCTGTGCGTCTCAGCACGTAAAAAAGCATTTCCCTGAAAGAGCCTATTTCTCTAAAAGAGCTTACACGGGTGGGTCTTTGTAAAGACGACGGATCGTCATTTTAAAGATGCCGTTTCACCCGTGCGTTTCTGGATGCGGTCATTACCTGGTGCCGGGTGATGGTCACGGTCGCTGCCTCACTTGTCTGTGCATTAAACACTCTGAGGTGGCGTTCGTGGATGAGTCATGTTCCCATTGCGGGAAGATAACCATCTCGGAGCTGCGGGCCAGGCTCCGTTACCTCGAGGGGGGCGGAGCTCCGTTGCCTAGTTCTGATCTAGTGTTCGTCCTGGCGGCAGCCAGGTGAGGGCTACTTCGGGCAGTAGCACGGGTGGTCTGAGCGCTTTGCAAGCTTTGCAACCAGTCGATCCGCCAAAGGAACGCGCTGGGCCCTCTTCAAAGAGCGTACCATTTGGTGCTCGCCCTCGAGGTTGGACGATTGGTTTCTCAGGGTGGCTCGCGCTGGTTCTCGCGCTGCCTCCGCCTTACACGCTATGGCGTGTATGCCAAGGCACTGAAGGATCTGCACGAGGGTGTTCACGATCCAGAAGTTCTGAAAGAGCTCCGAACCGCTACTGACTTCGCGCTCCGAGCGACGAAGGTCACTGCGAGTTCTTTGGGTCGTGCGATGTCCACACTTGTGGTCCAGGAGCGCCATCTCTGCTCTTTGGGGGATGGTAAATGTACCTCTCCCTCCCCCAGAGGAGGGCCGGTGGAGAATCTGGTTTCGAGGTTCGAGAGCGTCAAAGGCCCTACTCACGCACCCTCTGCCAAACAGTGGAACCAGGTAAGCGTTGCACCGCACACTCAGACCCCTCTTCAACCCCTCTCGCTGCCCCACTGCGGGTACGGCGGTGGTTCTGCTGGTCCCGCTTGCACGGTATCTGGGTGCCTGGCTAGCGCTACCCAGCCTGTCTCGCTGGCTTCTATGGACCATCAGCCTCAGCTGTACGATTCAGTTTGCCCCACGTCCCCCCCAAGTTCAGTGGCATCTGCTTCACGGCAGTGAAGGCGGTCGATGCTCCTGTCTTGTGTGCGGAGATCGCAGTCCTACTGGCGAAGGACGCGATAGAGCCAATCCCTCCAGCCGATATGAAGACGGGGTTTTACAGCCCCTACTTCATTGCACCCAAGAAAGGTGGTGGGTTACGACCAATCTTGGATCTGCGTGTCTTGAACCGGGCCCTTCACCGGTTACCGTTCAAGATGTTGACGCAGAAACACATCTTCGGGTGCATCCGTCCCCGAGATTGGTTTGCAGTGATCGACCTGAAGGATGCGTACATTCATGTGTAGATCCTTCCGCGCCACAGACCATTTCTGCGGTTCGCGTTCGAAGGACATACATATCAGTACAAGGTCCGGCCCTTCGGGCTGTCCCTGTCTCCCCGTGTCTTCATGAAAATTGCGGAGGGGGCTCTTGTTCCCCTCAGAGATAAGGGTGTTCGCATTCTCAACTATCTCGACAATTGGTTTATACTAGCACAGTCTTGGGATCAGTTGTGCGAGCACAGGGACCTGGTGCTCCGGCACCTCAGCCAGTTGGGTCTTCGGGTCAACTGGGAAAAGAGCAAACTCTCTCCGACGCAGAGGATCTCTTTTCTCGGTATGGAATTGGATTCGGTCGAACAGACAGCACGCCTCACTGAGGAACGTGCTCGGTTGGTGCTGAACTGTTGAATTCATTCAAGGGCAGGACAGCGGCCCCACAGAAACAATTTCAGAGGCTCCTGGGGCATATGGCAGCTGCAGCGGGAGTTACACTGCTAGGATTGCTTCGTATAAGACCGCTTCAGCACTGGCTTCATGGCCGAGTCCCGAGGTGGGCGT
>NW_015559670.1:466194-469986 GCF_001515605.1 Sinocyclocheilus anshuiensis | reverse complement strand
GCATATGGCAGCTGCAGCGGCAGTTACACCGCTGGGGCTGCTTCATATGAGACCGCTTCAGCACTGGCTTCATGGCCGATTCCCAAGGTGGGCGTGGCAACACGGCACTCACCAGGTCCAAGTTACACCGGCCTGTCGCCAAACCTTCACCCCGTGGTCAGACCTTGCGTTTCTCCAGGCAGAAGTGCCCATAGAACAGGTCTCCAGGCATGCTGTGGTTTACACGGATGCCTCCACCACCGGCTGGGGGGCCATGTACAACATGCACGCTGTGTCGTGGGTGTGGACGGGCCCCCAACTACACTGGCATATTAATTGCCTAGAGTTGTTAGCGGTGCGCCTTGCCTTGAACCGTCTCAAACGGCGCTTACGAGGCAAGCACCTGCTGGTCTGAACGGACAACACGGCGACCGTTGGAGTCGGAAGGTTGTGAGGTCACTTCGTGCCATTCACATTCCATGTCTGCTCAACCGTACGGCCGACAAGCTATCACGAGCTACGCTCCCAGGAGAATGGAGACTCCATCCCCAGACGGTCCAGCTGATTTGGAGATGCTTTGGAGCCGCTCAGGTAGACCTGTTTGCCTCTCCAGAAACCTCTCACTGCAGCAGCACTACAGCAGTTCGACGCTGTGCAAGGTCAGGGAGGACGAGGAGCAGGTCCTGCTTGTGGCGCCGTATTGGACGCCCACTCGGACCTGGTTCCCGGAACTAATGCTCCTTGTGACAGCCCCTACCTGGGAGATTCCTCTGAGGAAGGATCTACTGACTCAGAGACGGGGCACCCCGTGGCACCCGCGTCCAGACCTCTGGAAACTTCATGTCTGGTCCCTGGACGGGATGCGGAGGTTCTAGGTGACCTACCCCAGCAGGTAGTTGACACCATCACTTCAGCGAGAGCACCATCTACGAGACACGCTTACGCCTTGAAGTGGAACCTGTTCGTCGAGTGGTGTTCTTCTCACCGAGAAGACCCCCGGAAATGACCGATCAGGGTTGTTTTTTGTCCTTTTTGCAGCAAGGGTTGGAGCGAAGGCTGTCTCCCTCCACCCTTAAAGTCTATGTCGCTGCGATTGCTGCTAACCATGACCCCGTGGAAGGGAAGTCGGTAGGGAAGCATGACCTGGTCATCAGATTCCTTAGGGGGGCGAGAAGGTTAAATCCTCCCCGGCCCCCCTCTATACCCTCTTGGGACCTATCTCTAGTGCTCAAAGCACTACAGCAGGGCCCATTTGAGCCTTTGCAGTCAGTCGAGCTAAAGTTTCTTTCAATGAAAACTCTGCTCCTGCTTGCACTGGCCTCCATCAAGAGGGTAGGGGACCTGCAGGCATTTTCGGTCGACGATTCGTGCCTAGAGTTTGGACCGGCTGACTATCAGGTAATCCTGAGGCCCCGGTCCAGCTATGTGCCCAAGGTTCCTACTACCCCCTTCAGGGATGGGGAAGGCCATCTCTAAGCAGAGGATGGCCCACTGGATTGTGGATGCCATCACCCTGGCTTATCAGGCACAGGGTGTGCCCTATAGCCTTCGTGTGGAGCTGGTATCCTCCTGTGTTCTCACCTTAAATGGGTAGAGGCACTGAGAGGCCCCGGTTTGAACCTTCCATCTCCTCGGCAGCCAGACATGGTGGAACGTCCAGTGCCAGGCCCTCACTCGATTAATCCGTGAGAACCAGTAGAGGGCTGGGTTCCATATCTAGAGACCTAAGTGGATCCCATATGTGTAAAGTCCACAGTATAGCCTCAGAGCCAGAATTTCCCCGGCAGATCTACACCAAAAAAGGGGCGCAGGAGGCTCGCACAGGACACTGGAAGGGGCAGCATCCATGGCACTTGGGAAGGGATCCCAATTCGTCAGTCACCGATGTGACGTAGAGAGTGACCAATTGACAGGGAACGTCTCGGTTACGTATGTAACCCTTGTTCCCTGAAGGTTCGGCTCCTCAGCGAAAAACCTGGTATGCGTTGCACTGGCTGCCTTTTTATGCTCACACTGTGATCAGCAGCAGCTGGATGCAATCATCGCATGCCAATGTGCATTGGCTCGTTTAGTTTACACTCGAAGTGGATTGGTCTCTCTAAGTGAGATCCCAATTTGTCGGTCACCGACGTGACGTCTCCGTTCCCTCCTTCAGGGAAGGAGAGTTACATAAGTAACAGAGATGTTCACCTCTCATTCTCTTCTTGGGTTCCTTCACTTAGATCCTGGTGAGTTTTAATGAATTAATGAAAATGAATTAATTTCTATAAGCAAACTTCATTCAAATTCTCTCAACAAAAAATAGTTAATATCTCAATTTTTGAGTGAAATAACATTAATAACAGCATTTATTGTGAGCGAATGGCGTCCTCTACTGGAGACTTTTTCATCTATAAATGCAATGCAAGTTGTTATTTTTAAATGTTTCTCTAAGAAATAAACGTAGGTAAGTTATTGTTGTTGTTTTTTAGCTTCAAACAAAGCAAAACAGTTTAGACTGAAAATGTAAAGGAAGAGCAGCAATCTGTCATTTGCCGCTTAGAAATTTTTTATCAAGAAGTCTAATTTGGTCTACTTCTGTGAATAAATACAAACACTGATATTAATATTCATGTCAGGAAATTACCCGCATTTACTTTTTTTGTCTTTGAGATGTTAAAAACCTTTTACGCGGTGGTGGAGCCAGAGGTGTGTCCACAGTGGCAGAGTTTTATAGATGGGGTGGCCAGGGGGTGGCCAAGGCTAATTCAGGGGGTCCATAGACCATGACAGAAAATCTGTGTATTACCCCAACCTGGCATAAAAAAGCATTAATAAATCCTACGATTGCTGATTAATTCACATTACCCCACATTAGTTAAACATACCGTAACTTCAACTGTTAGGCTGATGATACATGGGGCAACTTTTTTTGAGCAATGTTGCTTGGGCACTTTCCCATTGAGAATAGGTAACAAATTTCTATCTGCATAACTTAGATCGGTCGTGGGCCGTGTGTTTCACCTGGTTGCCCACTGAACACCGAAAAAAATGATTCATTGCATTTACTACATTATTTAAGGTAAGTGGTTGCAATCAATTTATTTTAGCTACATTTAAATAAACTAATTTAGTTGACTAACTTTCAACTTATTTTTTTTATTAAATGTAGCTAAAATAAATTGTTTGCAACCACTTACCATGAAAAAAATGTAGTATAATTTTTTTCAGTGAAGGCAACATTGCTCAAAAAGTTGCTCCGTGTATCATCAGTCTTAACTTATTTATCTTATTTACTGTAACCAGTGGTTAGAGCAAAATATCTAACGTTACCTTGTACGCTACAGTGAATTTTGTAAATGTTGTTCAGGAAACCTTCAAGCTGCCAAGTGTTGGCCCAGATCCGGCCCACATCAGGCCTGCGTGAAATCCATGTGGGCCAGATGTGGGCCGGATCTGGGCCGACACTGGTTGCTGTCTGGGGACTGACTAACATCTGTATGTTATGCAGAATTTGTCCTGGAAACTCTTAACAAATTATGCCAGTCTTTTGTAAGTCTGCTGATATCTCTTCTTCGGGGGCTGATAGAAACATCAGTCCCAATACAAACATACACACATGAACCCAACTCACCAAATACAGGGACAAATTCAAATATGTACATACAGTCATGGCCAAAAATATCGGCACCCTTGGTAAATATGATCAAAGAAGGCTGTGAAAATTAATCTGCGTTGTTAATCCTTTTGATCTTTTATTTAAAAAAAAATCACAAAAATCTAACCTTTCATTGGATAATAAGAATTTAAAATGGGGGGAAATATCATTATGAA
>NW_015559670.1:452559-465579 GCF_001515605.1 Sinocyclocheilus anshuiensis | reverse complement strand
ATAATCGCATGCCAATGTGCATTGGCTCGTTTAGTTTACACTCGAAGTGGATTGGTCTCTCTAAGTGAGATCCCAATTTGTCGGTCACCGACGTGACGTCTCCGTTCCCTCCTTCAGGGAAGGAGAGTTACATAAGTAACAGAGATGTTCACCTCTCATTCTCTTCTTGGGTTCCTTCACTTAGATCCTGGTGAGTTTTAATGAATTAATGAAAATGAATTAATTTCTATAAGCAAACTTCATTCAAATTCTCTCAACAAAAAATAGTTAATATCTCAATTTTTGAGTGAAATAACATTAATAACAGCATTTATTGTGAGCGAATGGCGTCCTCTACTGGAGACTTTTTCATCTATAAATGCAATGCAAGTTGTTATTTTTAAATGTTTCTCTAAGAAATAAACGTAGGTAAGTTATTGTTGTTGTTTTTTAGCTTCAAACAAAGCAAAACAGTTTAGACTGAAAATGTAAAGGAAGAGCAGCAATCTGTCATTTGCCGCTTAGAAATTTTTTATCAAGAAGTCTAATTTGGTCTACTTCTGTGAATAAATACAAACACTGATATTAATATTCATGTCAGGAAATTACCCGCATTTACTTTTTTTGTCTTTGAGATGTTAAAAACCTTTTACGCGGTGGTGGAGCCAGAGGTGTGTCCACAGTGGCAGAGTTTTATAGATGGGGTGGCCAGGGGGTGGCCAAGGCTAATTCAGGGGGTCCATAGACCATGACAGAAAATCTGTGTATTACCCCAACCTGGCATAAAAAAGCATTAATAAATCCTACGATTGCTGATTAATTCACATTACCCCACATTAGTTAAACATACCGTAACTTCAACTGTTAGGCTGATGATACATGGGGCAACTTTTTTTGAGCAATGTTGCTTGGGCACTTTCCCATTGAGAATAGGTAACAAATTTCTATCTGCATAACTTAGATCGGTCGTGGGCCGTGTGTTTCACCTGGTTGCCCACTGAACACCGAAAAAAATGATTCATTGCATTTACTACATTATTTAAGGTAAGTGGTTGCAATCAATTTATTTTAGCTACATTTAAATAAACTAATTTAGTTGACTAACTTTCAACTTATTTTTTTTATTAAATGTAGCTAAAATAAATTGTTTGCAACCACTTACCATGAAAAAAATGTAGTATAATTTTTTTCAGTGAAGGCAACATT
Organism: Sinocyclocheilus anshuiensis; assembly: GCF_001515605.1. Classification (NCBI taxonomy): domain Eukaryota; kingdom Metazoa; phylum Chordata; class Actinopteri; order Cypriniformes; family Cyprinidae; genus Sinocyclocheilus; species Sinocyclocheilus anshuiensis. Next base: position 464,394 of record NW_015559670.1, on the reverse strand, counting down.
GCTCAAAAAGTTGCTCCGTGTATCATCAGTCTTAACTTATTTATCTTATTTACTGTAACCAGTGGTTAGAGCAAAATATCTAACGTTACCTTGTACGCTACAGTGAATTTTGTAAATGTTGTTCAGGAAACCTTCAAGCTGCCAAGTGTTGGCCCAGATCCGGCCCACATCAGGCCTGCGTGAAATCCATGTGGGCCAGATGTGGGCCGGATCTGGGCCGACACTGGTTGCTGTCTGGGGACTGACTAACATCTGTATGTTATGCAGAATTTGTCCTGGAAACTCTTAACAAATTATGCCAGTCTTTTGTAAGTCTGCTGATATCTCTTCTTCGGGGGCTGATAGAAACATCAGTCCCAATACAAACATACACACATGAACCCAACTCACCAAATACAGGGACAAATTCAAATATGTACATACAGTCATGGCCAAAAATATCGGCACCCTTGGTAAATATGATCAAAGAAGGCTGTGAAAATTAATCTGCGTTGTTAATCCTTTTGATCTTTTATTTAAAAAAAAATCACAAAAATCTAACCTTTCATTGGATAATAAGAATTTAAAATGGGGGGAAATATCATTATGAAATAAATGTTTTTCTCTAATCCACATTGGCCACAATTAACGGCACCCTTTTATTCAATACTTTTTGAAACCTCCATTTGGCAGTTTAACAGCTCTAAATTTTCTCCTATAATGCCTGATGAGGTTAGAGAACACCTGAAAAGAGATCAGAGACCATTCCTTCATCCAGAATCACTCCAGACCCTTTAGATTCCAGCTCCATGACGGTGCTTCTCCTCTTCAGCTCACCACACTCATTTTCTATAGCGTTCAGGTCAGAGGACTGGAATGGCCATAGCAGAAGCTTGGTTTTGTGCTCAGTGACCCATTTTTGTGTTGTTTTTGAGGTTTGTGTTTGGATTATCTCTAATACACATTGGCCACAATTAACGGCACCCTTTTATTCAATACTTTTTGAAACCTCCATTTGCCAGTTTAACAGCTCTAAATTTTCTCCTATAATGCCTGATGAGGTTAGAGAACACCTGAAAAGAGATCAGAGACCATTCCTTCATCCAGAATCACTCCAGACCCTTTAGATTCCAGCTCCATGACGGTGCTTCTCCTCTTCAGCTCACCACACTCATTTTCTATAGCGTTCAGGTCAGAGGACTGGAATGGCCATAGCAGAAGAAATATAGGCCCACAACATTAAAAATACAGCCGTATATTTCATTGTACACATGGGGTACTTTTTATCCCTGTGTTCACCAAACCCATCTTGAGTGTTTGCTGCTAAAAGGCTCATTTTTTTAGTTTCATCTGACCATAGAAGCCAGTCCCATTTGAATTTCCAGTCGTGTCGGATAACTGAATATGCTGGAGTTTGTTTTTGAATGAGCTTGGAGAATTTTTCTTGAAACCCTCCCAAACAACATGTGGTGATGTAGGTGCTGTTTGACAATTGTTTAAAAGGTTTTCTGACCCCGAGACTCAACTATTTTCTGCGATTCTCCAGCTGTGGTACTTGGAGAGTCTTTAGCCACTCAAACTCTCCTCCTCACCGTGCAGGCTGGATAATTTCATGTTCATAATCACCCTGGAGTGCTCAAAATTGTGATGGGAATTGGGAATATACTTCAGAGATATTTTACTCATAAGAATTTCTAGGGGTGCCAATAATTGTGTGTATTTGAGAAAAACATTTATTACATAATGATATTTGCCCCCATTTTAAATTCTTATCATCCAATGAAAGGTTAGATTTTTGTGATTAACAATGCAGATTAATTTTCACAGCCTTCTTTGATCATATTTACCAAGGGTGCCGATATTTTTGGCCATGACTGTATACAGGAGGAGCTCTGACATCACTGTAGCTCAGTGAGAGATACAGACAAAGTGAAACTCACTTAATCTGCAACAATATGGACGCGTGAATCGATATAATTAACCTCCTTAAACAAAAGAATATTTATTGAGCCGTTCAGAGACCCTTGTGGACACATCTGATACTCACAGGTAAGTGATAGAAATAATAAGAGAGATGAACAGGTTTCTAATATAAATGGAACTGAAATACGTTGAACAGAACCAGGGGCTGTTTGCATAAACTGATAAAACTAGTCTTACAAGTTTGTATGTTTTAGTTTTCTTTAAGACCGCTCATAACTTTATTTTTTTTCATGTCAGTTACACAAAAACATACATTGGTCTAATATGATACCGAAAAGTAAGATCGATTACCTGACTAATTGCTAGTTGGTCATATAAGTTCTTAAGACACTCTTAACATGGGTTTATGCAATATGCCCCAGGGTTTAATCATGTCAAATAGTCAACTACTTTAGTTGTTTACTGCACTGAAATGGTATAATATTAGACGTAAGTCATTTGGTTGGTTGTACAACAAAGTTTGGTGTTTCTGTCATTTTGTCACATGACTTAAAACATAAGAAACATAACTTCACAAAAACTATAAACTGGTTCTTCAAGTCTGATCGGTTAATCACAGTGTTGTTCCAGGGTCAACAAAGATGTTGATCCAGGAACATGTCGCACTTGGTAAAATCAGGTTTTGCGAAGTAGGACTGTCTAAATGCAGACATGCTTAACAAGATTAAATAGAACTTGACCTTGCATCAGTTTATTTTGTGGGAAGGCATTTTGTCAGAAAATATTTCAAAAAGATTTGTTTATGTTTATTGTTTGCATTTAATATAAATAGTTTGGTTTGGAAAGGAATGTTTCTCCTACAAAATAAAATGTTTACTACAGTGAAATACAATTAAAACCATTTCATTTGAAATACACTGCAGCTAAAAATAAAAAAATAAAAATATTTAAACAAAATGAAATATCCATTTGCTCATTCAACATATTTGTTCATTTTGAGGGAAAAGAGTAATCAGTACTTTTCCTTTAATGTAAACAGCAGTTATTAGTTACAAATTCTGTTTGTTTGTTTGTTAGCTGATTATTTATTTATTAATTAATTTAATTTAATTTAATTATTTTTCCCCTTGCAAAGGCACAAGGCATAAGTAAAGAACAATGGCAGAATCTTCCCCAATACCACCATATAGACGAGAAAGGAGAGGGAGTATGGATAATCATCCATGTAAGTCAATAACCTTCTTAATTCTTATACTTTATCTTCTTGAAATCAACCACTCTACATTCAAGCTCTACACATGTTGACTTTACACTAGTGCAGGTTATTATTGTCATAATTTCTCTATCCAGCATTCTCAAATCAGCCTGAAGTTCTGTGACATCTGTGAGGAAAGAAAGCTGAAAGCTCTGAAGTCGTGTCTGGTGTGTCAGAGCTCTTACTGTGAAACTCACCTGGAGCCTCATTTGAGAGTGGCAGGTTTAAAGAAACACAAACTGATGGATCCTGTGAGTAATCTGGAGGACTATATATGTCAGAAACACAAGAAACCTCTGGAGCAGTTCTGTAGAGATGATCAGACGAGTGTGTGTATGGAGTGTGCTGTGAAAGGCCACATGTACCACGACACTGTTTCTATAGAAGAAGAGAGTAAAAAGAAAAAGGTAGACGTTAAAATCATTTTTAAAGGCCTTATATCATTTGCAATCACTTTTTTTATTTTGTGAAATAAACAAATCAATTATCATTGTGTGTTGTTCTTTGTCTAGACTCAACTGATGAAGACACAGGAAAATGCCAAACAGCTGATCCAGAACAGCATCAAGAAGATTCAAGACATCAAAAACTCAGCAGAAGTCAGAAAAGTGAGTTAATTCAATACAAACTTAAATATTTATTATAGATCATTTAGTTCTGGTCCTCCAGGACTCCTGATATACAGTCAGCACTGGGTTTTTCACTGTTTTGTATCACTTCGCTTGTCTGTGTTTGTTCAGTCAGACTACCAGCCTGTGTATAGGTCTTTGTCAGATGACATCAAACTACTGATAACCAAACTGCATTGTGGATAGCAGCCTTTTTTGTGGTGTTCTATGGTTGTGGTGTTTCAGTGGCGTCCTTTTATCTGTAAAATGGTATGCTCGTGTTATGTAAAAAGCTGCAATAATAAGTCCCACGATGGGAAAGGCTGACAACCTGACCACAAAGCAAGATTTTTCAGGCTTCCCAGCTGTAAACCCCCGCCCAGTGGACTATCGGTACACTCTAAAAAATGCTGGGTTAAATATAACCCAGCATTTTTTAGAGTGTATGCAATCAACAAAAAGGTGTTGAAATGCCTGGGTTTTAAACACAATTATAAAACGGATAGCCCCGGTCCTTGATTCTGATTGGTTGAGCCGCGTTCGAAGCTGTTGTAAATTACACTTCAGATATACACTTTTGTTTACTTCTGTGTGTTGCTCGACAACCACTTTGTTGGAACCACAACTGTTTCTGAGGAACTGCATTGTTTGGTGGAAGAATACTGTTTTTATTTATGTCATTACACTTTATTTGCTCTGTTTTATTCTGTGAAACAGAATAGTCTATATACTACGTATATAGTAAGCAAGGCCTCTTCACGTATATATACGTTTTTGTACATCATTTTTATTTCATATACTTGTGAATAACAGTAAGTGGGAGCAGTTAAGAAAAAACACACTGCAGCCAGCTGAGATGATGGGGACCTGGCTGGAGAAAGTGGTCAGATTCACACTAAGGAAGGGACATAGGAGGCTAGAGGAAGGGGTCAGGGACACACTGAAGACATACTTTTTGTGGTTGAAGCAAATACAGACAAGGCCACTGAAAAACACAGACACAAAAAGTCTAAAATGCAAGTTAGTTTATAGTAACTTCACAATAGGAGCCCTGCTGTTGGTCTGAATGTCGACACGGCTGTGATTAACTGCTCACTAAAGAAATAGCACATCTGTTTTCACCAAGACACATGATTTGAGGAATCATTGAGTGTAAACACTGCAGGACCAAGTTTAATTAAGTTTGGTTGAGGGATTTTGAAAACCCTCTAAATAAACTTAGGTATGGGCAATAATAACACTGATTCTTGCCTTAGCAAACACAGCTAATAATTTGTTGCTTGACCTGGTTGAGCAGAGAAACACAGAGAAGGAGAAAGCAGCTCGTGTTCAGCTCTTCACTGATCTCATCCGCTCCATTGAGAGATGTCAGACTGAAGTGCTGGAGATGATGGAGGAGCAGCAGAAAGCAGCAGAGAAACAGGATAAAGAGCTCATTGAAGATCTGGAGCAGAAGATCACCGAGATAGAGACCAGAAACACTGAGCTGGAGCAGCTCTCACACACTGAAGATCACCTCCACCTCCTACAGGTCAGTGAACATCTCTCTGATCAATGATAATGCAGTATATGACAACATAACACTCCCCATGCTGAAGGATTTCTCCTCTCTCCTGCTGTAGATTTCCTCATCCCTGTGCAGCCCAACAAAAACTAGGAGTAACAGGAACTTGCCAGAGATCAGAATGAAGGCACAAGAGAGTCTGGCTGTGTACAGCAGAGCTCTGACTCAACTGCAGAACACTCTAGATGAGAAACTCTCGCAAACTGGTGCGTCCATACATGATAAGATAAATACACAATGTTGTACACAATTATTTAAATATAACCTTAAATGGGTCGTGACACAAGAAATCAATTTTTAATTGAGAGAGCAGTTAAGTCAAGTGCAGCGAGGTTGTCAGATTAAGTCAGACATTTCAGTAGCACTTCTAAACTATAGGGGTTGGACAATGAAACTGAAGGACTGGCCTATTATAGTGTGGGAGGTTTCATGCCGTTATATGCACAGCCTGGTGGCCAATCTTCACTCATTTGACATCATCAGTAAGAGCAGAGTGTGAAGGTTGAATTAGCAGAGCAGTAACACAACTGTACATACAATTTTGAAATCCATTCAACATAAAGTGAGACCAGTGCTGGACTGGTAATCTGGCATACCGGGCATTTTCCTGGTGGGCCGACGCACTTTTGGGCCGGTACAATTTGTACAGCGGCCCATCACAAAGCATTATATAGATGGAGTGATAAGGGATCTTGCTCCGCGTATGTAAATATCGCTTCACCTCTCTTCCACCTTCCTCTCAGTCTCTCAAAATGGACAAACCAAAGCGAAACAGTGGTACTGAAAAGCTCAGGGAAAAGTAGATAAAAAATTTGGAGGCGGATGTCGCAAAATGTGCCTCGTCATAGGCAGTTCCAAAATGTACACAGCAGCGTTATCAAAAACAGGCTTGCTCTGCTGTGAGTGATGAGGGCCAAAGCGACATGCAGCAGGAGGAGAGGAGTTTAATCGGTAAGGAGCTTGATAACAGGGGCTTGCATGAAGGGGAAACAGAGGAATCTAACCTGTCCTAATGTGTGTGTGCACCACGAGTGTAAAACACTTTTTAATAAAACGAAAATTCGTCCCTTGCTCTTTTTTGTGTGAAACGGAAGTGTGTTCACAGAGGTTTCTATGGGCCAATGCTAATAAATCTAGATTTAAATATGACCTGACGTTTTATTCTTATCCAAAACAATGAGCTGGGATATTCACACACTATTTTTTATTTTGTGAGTTTGCAATATATTAAAATACTTAACTTTCAATATTAAAGATACCAGTACTGTAACCACTGTGTTTAAAAAGATCACAATTTATTAACTTATTCTCCACCTTCCTCTCTTATTCTTATAAAGGTTGCATTCTTTAAGGAGGTCTTTGCTGTCCCTTAGTGTGAAGATTACTGGCAACATTTTCAATTATAGTAGCCTGTATGTTGTACACAGTTGCATACTTATTTTTAGTAATTGGAAATTATACTTTGACCTTTTAGCTTCTTTTCTTTGGGGGATATATACCGTATATATATATATATATATATATATATATATATGGTATACCTATATGTGGTGGTGTGCCGCCTGGACCAAAAAATGCCAGGGCCGATTTTTTTGTCCCAGTCCAGCCCTGAGTGAGACATTTCAAATGATGACCAATTGTTGGTGCACGTCCTGCGTAACTAAAGGACAGCAATTCTTTGTGATCGACAGCCATGCTAGGGTAATGTCAGCATACAAACATGATGGATGAACCACATCCAATTGGATTAACTGTCAACACAAGAGAACATAAAGCTTGTCTAATTCCACACATAAAAAATCTCAATGATCTAATAATGTGTTATTGTCTTGTCTCTAGAACTGAAGTGGAAGCAGCAGTATGCAGGTACAGTGTGCTGTCTGCACTAATTTACATTCATATACTCAAAGCTTTATCACTGCACTACAATTTCATGAAAAACTGAATTAACTATTAAAACAACATCACAAAATATCAAAACATTGTTTAAATTTTGATAATCACTGTGACTGTATTGTCTACATTTGTTGTCTAATAGGTCACTTCAAACAAACCCATAAGATTTTGTTAATGGGTGAAAATCCTCCTTTATTGCCTTTCTTGAGTCCATTGAGCATATTTTAATGGACTGTGATGTCTTGAACTCTTTTAGGACTCTTTATTTTTCAGTTGATTCTTATAAAAAAATGTTTTAATAAAGTGAGACCAGATTTGGTTATTTTTTTTTTAAATCAAACATAACAAATTTAAAAAAAAATAACCTTTTTTATTTTGTTGTTTTATATTTCTCTTTTTTCCACGCCATGAATATAGCTGTGGTAGCTGGCGTTAAATTATAAACAATTAATCAATCAATTGATTAGTCATTACAAAATATCTATTTTGAGGTTGTGATTCATATTCTCTGTTTTCTCAGTGGATGCGACTCTGGATCCTGATACAGCTCATCCAAACCTCATCCTGTCTGATGATGGAAAACAAGTGAGACATGGAGACACTGAGCAGAAACTACCAGACAAACTAGAGAGATTTGATACATATCCTTGTGTCCTGGGAAAGGAGGGATTCTCCTTAGGGAGATTTTATTTTGAGGTGCAGGTGCAAGGAAAGACTGACTGGACTTTAGGAGTGGCCAGAGAATCCACTGACAGGAAGGGAAAGATCACACTGAAACCTGAGGATGGATACTGGACTGTGGTTCTGAGGAAAGGGAAGGAATTTTTTGCCTGTGCTGAACCCTTCACCTCCCTGTGTCTGAGCGAGACAAGGCAGCGGGTCGGTGTGTTTGTGGATTATGAGGAGGGTCTGGTCTCCTTTTATGATGTGGAGTTCAGCTCTCTTATCTACTCTTTCACTGGTCAGTCATTCACAGACAAACTCTATCCATATTTTAGCCCAGGCTCCAATAATGGAGGTCAGAACTCAGCCCCACTGATCATCACACCAGTCAGTTACAATAAATAAATTTACACCACTTGTATAAAATACTGGATGAATAATTATTTTTATAATTAAAAATAAAAATGTATTATGTATGTTATTGGGTCTGGTATGTATGGTGTGTGCTACTATTCAAGGGATGAATTGTTCATATACGTAGTTTTTAAAATCTATAATATTTGACGTTTACGTACAAATTGATCTCTCTTCAGCTTAACCAGCTGGTTGAACGGTTTGATCAGCTACACAACAGCCCTCCCGCGGCTCCAACGGCAACCCCTCCTCCTGATCCCGATGGAACTAGTAACCGTCACACTGAACCATGGCTCAATCCTCCTGCTCCTTACTTGGGTGAGCCTAACACATGTAGCTCCTTTTTGTCCCAATGCTCTCTGACTTTCTCACTGCAGCCTTCCTGTTTTCCCACTGAGCGGTCCAAGGTAGCTTTCACCATCACGCTCTTGGTGTGTCTAGCGAGCCACGGCCATGTGGGATAATGAGCACAACTGCTGTTCCTCCTTTGAGAGCTTCTCGGAGGAACTACGCAAGGTGTTTGATCGCTCGGCTTAGGGAACTGAAGCAGCACGAGCCTTGGTGCTGCTATGGCAGGGAGAAGGTCCAGTATCCAGTTACTCGATCAAGTTTCGCACACTCGCGGCATCCTGTGGCTGGAACGACAAGGCTCTTTGGGATCACTTTCTCCACGGTCTGGCAAAGCATATCAAGGATGAAATCTATTCCCTTGAATTACCCTCGAGCCTGGACGGACTCATCGACCTCGCCATTCGGGTGGATAACCGCATTACTCTCCTTTCCTGGCATCGGAGGGGCGTGGTTTATCTCGAGCCTGGTACTAGAGCTGTGTCTGCAGCGTCTAGTGACACGCCATCTCAACGTCTCGACTTCCCCGAGGATGAGCCTATGCAGGTTGGGAGAGCGCAGTTGACTGTGAGGGAGCGGCGTCGTCACCTGGACAACCAACTGTGTCTCTACTGCGGAGAGGCCAGTCACGTGGCTGCTGCGTGCCCAGCCGCTAGGCAGCGTTTACCGCTCAAGGGAGGGCAGAAGGTGAGAGTTACTAGATCTCGATTGCCCTCTGGTGGTCGGTCTGAGTTTCAAGCCTCATTGCTGGTCAAGGGGGCTGCTTATCAAGTGTCTGCGTTTATTGACTCTGGAGCAGAGGGCAATTTCATGGATGCCAGGCTGGCCACGCGCTTGGAGATTCCTTCCGTTGCTCTGGCTGAGCCTATATCGGCCAGAACACTTTGTGGCACCCTTCTTTCCAGAATTACCCATGCTACTAAGATCGTTACACTAACGCTCTCCGGCAATCATGTCGAGGAGATCCGTTTTCTCCTTATTCACTCACCCACCGCCCAAGTGGTTTTGGGGCACACCTGGCTAGTCAAACATAATCCTCACATTGACTGGGCTCTCAACTCTGTTTTAACTTGGAGCCCTGTAGGATGGTTCGTTGCGCCCCTGCATAGACTATCGGGGGTTGAATGACATCACGGTGAAGAATCGTTATCCTTTGCCGTTGATGTCATCCGCCTTCGAGCTCTTGCATCTTTACGAAGTTGTACCTCCGCAACGCTTATCACTTAGTTCAGATTAGGGAGGGGGATGAATGGAAGACCGCCTTTAACACCCCTACTGGGCACTTTGAGTATTTGGTCATGCCGTTTGGGCTTTCTAACTCTCCGGCGGTCTTCCAGGCACTCGTCAATGACGTGCTCAGAGACATGGTCGACCGGTTTATGAATGGAAGACCGCCTTTAACTCCCCTACTGGGCACTTTGAATATTTGGTCATGCCGTTTGGGCTTTCTAACTCTCCGGCGGTCTTCCAGGCACTCGTCAATGACGTGCTCAGAGACATGGTCGACCGGTTTGTTTTTGTTTACCTGGATGATATTCTGATCTTCTCCCAGAACGAACGCGATCATGTCCAGCACATCAGGTGAGTGCTCCAGTGGTTACTTGAGAATCGTTTATTCGCCAAGGTGGAGAAGTGAGAGGTTCACGCATGGTCGGTTCCGTTCCTGGGATTTATCCTCTCTCCCGAGGGTATCCGAATGGATCCTGCCAAAGTAAAAGCAGTTGCTGATTGGCCCACCCCAGATAGTCGTAGAGCGGTCCAGCGATTTCTGGGGTTTGCCAATTTTGCCAAGCTGGTGTGTGGTGGGCATTCTGGCACAATATGGCTGCCGTCACATCATCCAGGTGGATGCTTCACACTGGTGGTGGTTGAGGAGATTCCCCCGCTTTCATGTTAAGCTCTTTGAGTACCCAGAAAAGCACTATATAAATGTAACTAATTATTATTATTATTATTATTAATTTTTACAGGTGGTTCATTTGGAACTTTAGTCAGGTCGCCCTTCCTCTGACTGATCTCACATCCACTAGGAAGCGTTACGGTTGGTCATCGCAGGCTCAGACTGCGTTTGAAAATCTTAAGAGTCGCTTCGTTTCGGCTCCCATTTTAACCACACCCGACCCGTCTCGTCAGTTCATTGTGGAGGTGGATGCGTCAGAGGTGGGGGTTGGGGCTTTTTTTGTCGCAAAGATCCCCCTCGGACGAGAGAATACATCCCTGCGCCTTCTTTTCTCATCATTTAACCCCCTTGGAACGGAATTACAACATCGGGAATAGGGAGTTACTTGCTGTTAAGCTGGCTCTGGAGGAGTGGCGTCACTGGTTAGAGGGCATGGGGGTCACTTTTATTGTTTGGACTGACCACAAAAACCTCGAAAACATCCGCACCGCTAAGAGACTAAATTCTCGGCAGGCTCGCTGGGCATTGTTTTTCAGGCGGTTTAGGTTTACCATCTCTTACCGCCCGGGGTCCAAGAATGGTAAACCCGATGCGCTGTCGCGGATCTTTGAGGCTGAGGCTAGTCCCACCCTCCCTGTGCGGCGGTCACCTGGGGGGTGGAATCCAAGGTCCGCGCAGCATTACGCGACACTGATATTCCCGCGGGGTGCCCAGAGGGTCTGTTGTTTGTGCCCAAGTCAGTCCGAACTAGCATCCTACAGTCGGGCCACTCATCCGAACTAGCTTGCCACCTAGGAGCGACTCGCACCTGCATGTTGATCAAGCAGCGGTTTTGGTGGCCGTCCGTGGCGCGTCAGTTCGTGTCAGCCTGTCCGGTTTGTGCTGCGGGTAAGTGCTCCAATCGACCCCCAGCAGGGCTACTCCAGCCACTGTCAGTCACTTCGCGGCCCTGGTCACACATAGCAATGGACTTCGTCACCGGCCTACCCCCATCTAGTGGCATGATGGTAGTCCTCACTGTGGTGGACAGGTTCTCTAAGGCGGCTCATTTCATTCCCCTCCCCAAATTACCCTCAGTGAGGGAGACAGTGACTGTTGTCTTGGATCACGTTTTCCGTATTCATGGCCTCCCGGTGAACGTGGTTTCTGACAGGGGTCCCCAGTTTGTGTCTAGGTTTTGGACAGAATTCTGTCGACAGCTACGGGCGACTGCGAGCTTATCCTCTGGTTATCACCCACAGACTAATGGGCAGGCCGAGCGTGCTAACCAGGATTTGGAGAGGGT
>NW_015559670.1:444515-451844 GCF_001515605.1 Sinocyclocheilus anshuiensis | reverse complement strand
CGGGCCCCTCCAGCCACTGTCAGTCCCTTCGCGGCCCTGGTCACACATAGCGATGGACTTCGTCACCGGCCTACCCCCATCTAGTGGCATGACGGTAGTCCTCACTGTGGTGGACAGGTTCTCTAAGGCGGCTCATTTCATTCCCCTCCCCAAATTACCCTGAGTGAGGGAGACAGCGTCTGTTGTCTTGGATCACGTTTTCCGTATTCATGGCCTCCCGGTGAACGTGGTTTCTGACAGGGGTCCCCAGTTTGTGTCTAGGTTTTGGACAGAATTCTGTCGACAGCTGGGCGACTGTGAGTTTATCCTCTGGTTATCACCCACAGCCTAATGGGCAGGCCGAGCGTGCTAACCAGGATTTGGAGAGGGTTCTATGCTGTGTGGCGTCTGACGAACCGTCATCTTGGAGTTCCAGATTAACTATGGTAGAGTACGCACATAACTCCCTCCCGGTCTCGTCTACGGGTTTGTCTCCCTTCCAGTGCTGTTTAGGCTATCAGCCACCATTATTCCCCTCCCAACAATCCGACGCTGTTGTTCCATCCGCGCATGCGTTCATTCAGAGGTGCCTCCGTACTTGGAGGATCACCAGAGAAGCCCTCACCCGGACTGGCGGGAGGAGCAAAGCGTCGGCGGACCATCACCGTACTAAGCCCCCACTTTACGTGTGCGATCAGAAGGTCTGGTTGTCTTCTCAGGACATTCACTTCAGACTCCCCTCACGTAAACTGGGATCCAAATTCGTTGGACCGTTTATCATTTCTAAAGTGCTCAGTCCAGTGTCGGTGCGACTCAAGATAACCCCCCATTTAAGAATATTCACCCGGTTTTTCACGTATCTAAGATCAAGCCCGTTATTCGCTCCCCCCTTCATCCCCAGACCTCTGCCCGCCCGCCTCCCAGACTCATCGAGGGGTCGCTGGCTTATATGGTACGGCGGCTGATCGATGTGAGGCGTAGGGGTAGAGGTCACCAATACCTGGTAAATTATGGGTTCTGGGTTATGGGTTATGGTCCGGAGGAGAGATGCTGGGTTCCGGCTCGCAACATTCTGGATCGCACTCTCATCGACCAGTTCCATCGGCGTCATGGTGAGTCCAGGAGGCGTCCCTGAGGGGAGGGGTACTGTCACGGGTCAGGGTGCCTTCCTGGCTCCCTCTGCTGTCTATGTTGTCATGTCTTTTTCGGCGGCTCGTGACCGGTGCAATCAGCGCTGATCATGAGCTGCTTCTACTCCACCTGTCGCTTATTACCCTTTCCTTTATATTTCTCTTCTGTCTAGTCCTTGTTGTGAGTAGATTGTTTTGTGTTCGATGTGTTTTGTGTCAAATCCACTGAGGAGCCCAGAGAATATCAGGAGAGACTTTGAGAGTCATGATAAATAATCCTGACGTGTGTTATGTGTTTATTGTTTGGTTCACTATAGGTTATATATAAACACTGAGATTAATCTGATCATCAGGCTCAATACAAACAGATACCCATGAACCCAACAAACCGAATACAGAGACAAATGTAAATGTGTACATGGGTCATTCGGTGCCTTTTGGACATCATAACACTTAAAAAATGAAACATATTCTTTTAAATCAATTCTTGTGCAATTTTGATAGGGAGATGTAAAATGTGAAAAAATAATTTTGGTCAACCTTAGGTATAAATTTAAGCAATTATGAGCCAAATTCAATGAGGAGGACCAAAAATGTCCACCCTGTTAGGGACAAATGAACAACAATTTGAAAGATTTATGAATTAAATGTATGGACATTCTTTGAGAGACATACAAATATTTGCAATACTAATGTAATAAAGTTTAAATACACTACTTCTTCAACTTAAACATCAATTGCTGTCATTATCACTATGTACACTAAATGTGTCCACCCTGTTAGGTTTTCTGACTTTACAGGGTGGACACTAACAGAGTGGACATTTTGACATAATATCAGCCATTGCATTGCAAGTCTGAGCAAAAAAATGCTAACACAGAACATCTGTCAAATGAAGAATTGAATGTTTTTTTTTTTTGCTACTTAATACTACTTTTACAAATAAGAATTTCTATTTACTTTCTACATATTTCCCTTTACAGGGTGGAAATGTTGAAGTTGACCACATCAGATTGAAAAAAAAAAAAAAGGAAAAACAGAAAATTAACAACATTTAACAACCCAAGACAAATTGATGCTGTATTGGCCACAAAAGCAGGCCCTACACCGTACTAAAAAGTTATTGTGGTCTAAAACCAGGTGTTTCAGCTTCATTGTCCAATATTATTAACCAAAAATTCAACATCATAATTTCGACAAAAGGACAAATATTTTACAGTTTTAAAATCAAAGTCAGGTATTACATACTTAACCAAGCATTGAGGTCATCCCATAATTTTTTTGAGAATTTGCATAAATAAAACAAATGTTCCAATGACTCTATGTCTGCTTCACAAAAGGTGCATTCATTACAATCCAAATTAAACCGAGATCTGAGGAACTCATTACAGGGATAAATATTGTAAATAATTTTAAACTGAACTTCTTCTGCCTTTGGTAGAAGTGGAAAAGAGAGAAATCTTGTTCGAATTCGAACCACTTTATCTTCAGGAAAATCAAAAACAAGGGATCTCTTCTTTACTTTAGAAGGGAGAGTAAATGAAACTAACTTGATCAACAACGATATAGACGACTAAAACAATCTTTAAACAACTGAATATTTATCAAGCCGTTCACAGACCATTGTGAACACATCTGAAACGCAAAGGTAAGTGATAGAAATATAAGAGAGATTGTCCTGAACAGGTTTCCAGTGGAAGTGGCCTGGTTTAGTAGGGTTTATGTCAAACTGGAATAAGTTAAACAGAGCCATGTTTAGCATGTCAAATACTCCACTACTTTAGTTGTTTGCTGCATTGAAACGGTATCAGAATTGTATGTCAGCAAGTCATTTTATTGGAAGTAAAATTTAGTGTTTCAGTCATTTTGTCACACATTATACAGATGCTTCGTCCAAACACCCACACTTGGTCACTTGAGAAAGTAAGAAAGTTACAGAAAGTAAGTGCGCAAGACTGTCCCAGGTCTTAAAAAGCCAAAGTGCAGTGCCCTTTATCCACGCTATCTTGAATACCGCTCCAGAGCACTATTTGACACTTAGTGTATCCCATCCTGCATCATGTTTTGGAATAAATCGTGAGACTTTTTGCTAAGATCTCGCGAGAGGTCACAGAAAGCTTTCCAATGTAAGTTAAATATGAATATAATAATTAGATATTACACATAATTTGGTAGAAAAACAAAGTGTTGCACGTTTTATTGGTGCAAAGATGAGTAGTGGTGATATTTAGTTTGTACAACATTTGCAACTATACATTTAAATTGTAATTGAATTGAATTGAATAGGGACTACTGAACAGACATTTAGAAGTTGATTTTAAAATGAAAGTATTTAAAATAAAAATAAAGCTATGTAAACACTTGCATTTTTACAACACTATAAGTGTGACCCATCAGGTAATGAAAAGTTCTACACAGACTTGTGGGCTTCATCCTCACTTGAACACTTGGCCCAAATACAGGAAACACATCATGTAAGTAGTCAAGTGGTCAAGTGTAAAGACCGCAAGTGTGGGTATTTGCACATGGCATAAGACTAAAGAAACAGGGACGCTTAAGTGACCTGCAGACAGACTGATCACAAACCTGCAACACTGCAGCTGAAAATCACATTTACATAAAACAAGATTAAAACTACACTTGGTCATAAAATATAACTGTTTAGCTTGTGGAGTTATATTGATTTGTAGTTAATTATATTATCGGTACTTTGTGCTTGCTGTTTCTGTTCTTAACATCAACAAATGCAAGAAAAACCAGGAGACGGAGTAGGCCTATAAATGATCCTCCATGTAAGTCAATAACACTGTTTATATTCAAGCAGCTTCATAAAGTGCATCATGGCATTCGTTATAAACTATAGTTGATTATTTTCCTTCTCTATCTGCTCTAAATCATCCATTTAAAATAGTCATTATCATCTTCATATTCATTTTTAGCATATGTGATTTATCTTCATAATTTCTCTTTCCAGTCATGTCATCCTCCAGTGGTCCACTGACTGAGCTTCAGTGCTCTATATGTCTGGATGTGTTCACTGATCCAGTCAGCACTCCATGTGGACACAACTTCTGCAAGACCTGTCTGAATAAGTGCTGGGACAACAGCTAGACCTGCAGCTGTCCATATTGTAAAGAAACATTCAAGCAAAGACCTGATCTCAAGATTAATACCACACTCCGAGAGATCGTAGATCACTATAAAAAGAAAAGTCTTGAGAAAAAAAGTGTGACTTTCAGTGAAGTTCTGTGTGACATCTGTGAGGAAAGAAAGCTGAAAGCTCTGAAGTCGTGTCTGGTGTGTCAGAGCTCTTACTGTGAAACTCACCTGGAGCCTCATTTGAGAGTGGCAGGTTTAAAGAAACACAAACTGATGGATCCTGTGAGTAATCTGGAGGACTATATATGTCAGAAACATGAGAGACCTCTGGAGCTGTTCTGTAGAGATGATCAGACGTGTGTGTGTCTGATGTGCACTGCGACAGACAAGAACAAGAACAAGAACCACAACACTGTTCCTCTAGAAGAAGAGAGTGAAGAGAAGAAGGTAGACGTTACTAACAAAAAAGGGCTCATGTCATTTTATTTATTTTTGTGAAATTAAAACAATTGCATGACTTTTTTCAAAATACAGCAAATCTCTATTATGATTAATGTGTCTGTGTTGATCTCTGTCTATAGACTCAACTGATGAAGACACAGAGCAACGTGCAGCATATGATCCAGGACAGAATCAAGAAGATTCAAGACATCAAAAACTCAGCAGAAGTCAGACAAGTAAGTTTAGAATAGTTTAGTTGTGGTCCTCCGTCAGAGCTGTTACTGTGAAACTCACCTGGAGCCTCATTTGAGAGTGGCAGGTTTAAAGAAACACAACCTGATGGATCCTGTGAGTAATCTGGAGGACTATATATGTCAGAAACATGAGAGACCTCTGGAGCTGTTCTGTAGAGATGATCAGACGTGTGTGTGTCTGATGTGCACTGCGACAGACAAGAACAAGAACAAGAACCACAACACTGTTCCTCTAGAAGAAGAGAGTGAAGAGAAGAAGGTAGACGTTACTAACAAAAAAGGGCTCATGTCATTTTATTTATTTTTGTGAAATTAAAACAATTGCATGACTTTTTTCAAAATACAGCAAATCTCTATTATGATTAATGTGTCTGTGTTGATCTCTGTCTATAGACTCAACTGATGAAGACACAGAGCAACGTGCAGCATATGATCCAGGACAGAATCAAGAAGATTCAAGACATCAAAAACTCAGCAGAAGTCAGACAAGTAAGTTTAGAATAGTTTAGTTGTGGTCCTCCAAGAGTCCTGATATACAGTCAGCACTGGGACTTTTCACAGCTTGTCTGTGCTTGTTCAGATTGTCAGACTGTGTTTTAGTGGTGGGGATTTTAGTGACTCTTTAAGCAGGTTATATCAATGCACCAGTGGCAATGAGTGACTGTTTTTATGAGTGCCAGTATAATGTATTTAGATTAAATATTGTCGGTGGTTTGAGGAAATACAGACAAAGTAACTGACAATAATTTGTTTAAATGTAAGGTACTTTATATTACTTTCTTTTTTTTTATTAAACTATTGTATAAAAGTGATAGGCCTAGTAATATCCAGCCTGGTCTCATGTTTATACGTAGGTATTAATACGTAACATTTACAAGCACAAAACGTACATTTTTATACGTTTTTATTGATGCTAATACGTACAATTTAGACGTATTTCAACCTTTAAAACGTACAAATCGCTACGTATATTTAGCTAAAAAAAACGTAAAAATATTTACGTATCTTTCATATCATTAAGATATCCATATCAATGGATTTTTATCATTTTATCAATAAGCGATTTCGATTTTTAGACCCTTTTTACACATTATTCTGTTTTTTCTTCTTCTTCTTTTTTTCTTCTTTCTCCCAGTCATTTTAGTGGAGCAGTGATGTTATATTAATCCTGTAAACAGTTTTCAGCATTTCAGTAATATAAGTGTACACATTTAAAATTCATACCCTATACTGCAAAATGCAACAGTAACCATACAGATCTCACGATGTTTTATTGTTATAGTCTCTACAGAGCTGAAGTGTTTTTTCAGCATTAAAGCAGCACTATGTAACTTTTTCTGTGTTCAAAATGTGCAAAATGTATATAATGAGCGAGTACATCATGAATTAATCTTCCAAACCGCGTTTTTGTCTTATTCCGAATCACTACGGTACACTAATAATAAGTACTTATATTTGGACTATTGTAGCCTGGTCGGGTCGTCACCGCTGCGGAGTAACACATACCTGCGTGAATCGCCATAGACATAAACTTAGAGAAGTAGCTCCGGTTGGAATGTTCTTCCGCGGGATGTGTGCAGTTCTGTTTATTAACCGCTAGAGCGGCAAAAGTTACATAGTGCTGCTTTAATATGAAATGCAGGATGAAAAACCCATCCATTCTCCAAACTGCTTATCCTCTGTAGTATCGCAAGAATTTCTAACCTAGTGTCTCGGGCCGCAGGCAAGGAAACACCCTGGATTGATGGCCAGTCCTTCACAGGGCAAACACACACTGACACACACATTCACACAGACGATTTAATGTCTCCAATTCACATATGCTGCATGTTTTTGGATTGTGAAAATAATTGATGGGAAACAAATCATTATCACAGCAATCATGTCCCCAGTCATTTATATGATGTCTTGTAATTGACTGTGACACCAAAAATTTAAATATGCACTTATTGTAATGAAATTTGAGCCATAGCGTAGGGAAATATTTTCAGTAAATCACTTTTTTTACAGCTTAAAACAAGTTATTATATCTGCTATTCTGTAACACTATTGATGCACAAATTACACACTTACAGCTAATGTTCACTAGGTGGCATTATATACTGTAGTTTCAAAACAGAACATACAGATAATATACAGTGAGATTCATAAGGTCATGGATACATTAAGAAATTATCAAAGACATTTTATAATCATTTGTGGTTGCAAAAATAAAAAAATAAAATAAAACTACGAAAAACTTTGAAAACGAATAAAATGTATCATAAAAAGTTGTATGAACGTTATTTACATTTCTTTAGTGAATATATATTTTCTAGTTTACTCACACTCTAAAAAACATTTACTCACACTCCTTAATTGCCCCTCTTAAAAAGGGACAAACCGAGCTATTGGGTTGTTTTGACCCAGCGGTTGGGTTGTTTTGA
>NW_015559670.1:432625-443880 GCF_001515605.1 Sinocyclocheilus anshuiensis | reverse complement strand
GCTGGGTCAAAACAACCCAATCGCTGGGTCAAAACAACCCAACCGCTGGGTCAAAACAACCCAATCGCTGGGTCAAAACAACCCAACCGCTGGGTCAAAACAACCCAATAGCTGGGTTTGTCCCTTTTTAACCCAGCGCTGGGTTATATTTAACCCAGCATTTTTTAGAGTGTAGCTAAAAAAATGGTTCTTTGTAAGTGCTATGTCTGGAAAATAATTTTTAAATTGGATTCTTAAAATCTTTAAAACTTATTAATAATGATGCCTGTACCCCTAATTGGATCAGCATTTTAATGCATGGTTTGCATTTTCACGCATAGATGGTTTGAGTAGATACTGCTGTATTTAACACATGATGGACTCGGTGGTTACAATGTTTAGTTCAGATGGTTTTAACAGAGACAGCAGGAGAAATGTTTTGTCCGCTGAGGATTAACCAAAACCCCCAGAGTACAGCTTGAATAGGATCCAGAGTCTCTCCTGGGACAAACTAAGTCACAGTTTTCATATTTCTATAAACAGGGTCAGCTGCATCTAAGGAAAGAGTCATGAGAATTTTTTTTAAACTAACGGCTACAGATTAATGTTTTTAAAGAAGGTTGGAAAGATTATGTCTGCTCATGTTTTTCATCCTCATATTTTTGTTTCTGGACCTCTTGAGGTAAAATTGGCCATTTGTACTCTTAAAAATGATTTGATTGTCATTGCATTATATAACAAAATATCAAACCAAGCTGCATTTGTTTTAAATAATAAAACAATAGAATTAGTGTTTTCTAGTTAGTGTTAATGTGATTCTCTACACCTGCTAGACACCTGTGTGAACTTGAGGTGAACTGGGTTTATATATCCACTAAAAAACACAGAATCATCAGATTATTAAAAGACATTGAGCAAAAATAAAGAAGAAATGTGGAGTTAGTGAAGACAAAAGCATTTAAGAGTAGGTACAGACACTTGATCTGATATTTTGTATCTAATGCAGAGTCATGAAGACATTTCCTGGAAAACCTTAATATCACAGACCGCACCTTTTAAGGATCACAGGCTACATCAGCCCATATTTTCCACTGGATGTGTGTGGAAAATCTGATCACAGTGATTGGTGTGACATTGTTCAAGTACTGAGCTGCTGGGACCACTACATCCACACTAAGGTACCACCTGTACTTCCTGCTCTTTGTGCTTCGACTTCCTGCGGTGAGAAACCTTCTGGCATCAATCATTTTAGGAAATGACATTTTCCATCGTAATTTTTTTAGTGCTGCGTGCCCTTATTTGGGAAAAACATTTGTCAGAAATTTTACATCTGGTAAAGGGACAAAGAGTGAAGTAAAAATAAATGTTTCACACAAGATTTAAAATCAAGCATAACTAAAAGCAATTATTAGAATTAACTTCACATGGAGGACTTGTCCATAGGAGACAGAAAGTGCAATGTTAGGGTGGCATGATATATGCCAGATTAGTTTAACCTTTACATCTTTTATCACAGAAATTTAATTAGTTAGTTAAATCCATGCTTTTTTGTACTCTTAAAAATGATTTGATTGTCATTGCATTATATAACAAAATATCAAACCAAGCTGCATTTGTTTTAAATAATAAAACAATAGAATTAGTGTTTTCTAGTTAGTGTTAATGTGATTCTCTACACCTGCTAGACACCTGTGTGAACTTGAGGTGAACTGGGTTTATATATCCACTAAAAAACACAGAATCATCAGATTATTAAAAGACATTGAGCAAAAATAAAGAAGAAATGTGGAGTTAGTGAAGACAAAAGCATTTAAGAGTAGGTACAGACACTTGATCTGATATTTTGTATCTAATGCAGAGTCATGAAGACATTTCCTGGAAAACCTTAATATCACAGACCGCACCTTTTAAGGATCACAGGCTACATCAGCCCATATTTTCCACTGGATGTGTGTGGAAAATCTGATCACAGTGATTGGTGTGACATTGTTCAAGTACTGAGCTGCTGGGACCACTACATCCACACTAAGGTACCACCTGTACTTCCTGCTCTTTGTGCTTCGACTTCCTGCGGTGAGAAACCTTCTGGCATCAATCATTTTAGGAAATGACATTTTCCATCGTAATTTTTTTAGTGCTGCGTGCCCTTATTTGGGAAAAACATTTGTCAGAAATTTTACATCTGGTAAAGGGACAAAGAGTGAAGTAAAAATAAATGTTTCACACAAGATTTAAAATCAAGCATAACTAAAAGCAATTATTAGAATTAACTTCACATGGAGGACTTGTCCATAGGAGACAGAAAGTGCAATGTTAGGGTGGCATTATATATGCCAGATTAGTTTAACCTTTACATCTTTTATCACAGAAATTTCATTAGTTAGTTAAATCCATGCTTTTTGGAAAACATAATCTGACTGAACCTTAAATGATATTTGAAAGTTCTCATATATACGTTACACACATTTTTATGAAAGGAAATACAACCGCAGGAGCAGTTTTACAAAAGGCATTCATGTGCAAAAATGCATCAAACGTCTGTAAAAATCATCAAAAATATTATTTTGAAAGCAACATATATAGGAATTAATATGTGAATATTTCATGTGAGAATTATTAAAAGCATGCATTGGTGCATTAAAATAATTCACTGTTTATCCAACAACATATTCTGTCAATATGCATCATTACATGATTCAGTCCTTAAGCTTAAAGTCTCGTTGAATGCATGCATTCACATATTAACAATCATTTGGGTCAGTGTTTCATTCAAATGTAAATTTTGTTGAGGAATGTTGCTGTTGGAGGGAATTTAAAAGGCCTGACGTTTATGCAAACAGATGGAAATTACTCAAATGTAAATTCAAAAGACTAATGACAAAAACAACATCTCAGGAATCTGAGCCTTTGGCATGCACGCTTGTTTGGTTCAAATGATTTGAGTTCATAATTTAAACCATAAAATGCTTCAACCTGATCAAACATGTCCTTCTAGTTTAGAGATCCTTAACATCCAGATTTGGGAGAATGCAACACCAAAACTTTAATGTACATTATACATTCAATGTTTAAATGATGTCAAATGTTTCATATTGTATTTATATTACACAAAGGTCTGTTCACAATCAGCTTTAGAACATTTAAAAGAAGCATTTGTGGGTTATTTGGCATTGCAGCTTTTGCAGAGAATCTTTGTTCCGTCGGGGAAGAATCCTGCTCCAACCAGAGACACCGAGCACTCAGAGCACTTAAAACACGGCTGATGCCACTGACGCTCCTCAAACGAGATGTACTTCCCTTCTCCAAAACCTGAGGAAAAGATTCAGAGGTATTTCTTTGTGATGTGTGGTCTCTACAATCTCTAAAACAACATGATTAAACATGGTTTAAACTGTTTCTAAAGATCGAAATGGTTACACGCTAATAAAAGTCAGTAGAAATAGGGCACAATGTACTGTATTAATGTCAGTTTTCCATATTGATTATTCATCTATGTTTTATCCATATTTTGCGCGGATGAATCTGGTGTCTTGACACACCGCTGGTTACAGATGGTCACCTTATCTCTGTGAATTTCACTAACAACATCAAAACTCTCTCAACGGAGTGAAAAAGACAGATATCTGGATATGACGGATATGAGCAGGTAAGCAGCTTATATGTCATTATTTTGACTTGTTGAGAACAAGTTTTAAAATAAGCTATGTTTGGCAATGTTGACAACGTTCACAAGGCCGAATAACGATTTTTTTTTCATATCAGATAACGTTGAAAGAAACTATAACTCGGCGTGGCTATTAATAGGAAAATAGACCAAAGTAGTAACTGGTTTAGAGATTGGCATTATACCAACATATTAACATTGTTTTGTGAACCTAGCCAATACACAGCAAAAGATGTTGATTCGTGTTTTATTACGGGTAGGCCTACTGTCGCTGTTTTTGGTTCGAGGTTCAGCTGTTGTGGCTTCGCTACTTCCGCTGCATATACAGTAGTAGTATAGTAGCCTTTCCTTATTTCCTTTATTTACGGATATGATGTAAACGGGCAAGGACGAATGATGAAAGTATGCAATTTCTCTGAAAATCCAGGAATAAAAATATAACTAATTATTATAGTCATACTATAGTGATAGGGTAAGGCAAAACACAGTTTGGAAGAGGGTTTTATGATGTACTCATTATTTAAATTTAGTTTGTTTAAAGTTACATAGTGTAGTTTTATTGAATAATATCCTGGCAAAAAAATTACAAGTTCCCTTTCTGTTTTTCTAAGGATTTTTTTCTTACAGTGTAGTTAACCAAAAATGATTTATTCAAGTGTCATTCCAAACCTTACTTTCTTTGTAACACAAAAGTTATTTGACAGAATGTTCTGAACGATAAAATGAAAGTAAATGGGGACTGGGGCGTTGAGCGCCATAAATGGAAACACAAACAAACAAACAAACTAAAAACTGTGTATATACGACCTGTATATTATATTTTATATTTTTCTGAAGTCATACAGCTTTTGTTTGACTACTTTTATAGTTCTTTTACAGTGTTTTTTAGTTACTTTTGGAGCTTGGCTGTCCCAGTCCCCATTCACTTTCATTATATGCAAAAGAGCAGCGTGAACATTCTGCATAACATTTCCTTTTGTGTTCTACAGAAAATACAAAATTATATGAGTTTGGTATGAAATAAGGGAAAGTAAATAAAAAATCTCTTTAATGGCAAACACAACTTTTTCAGAACTTGCTTTGAGGTTAGTATGACTTTAAGATAATAAAACACATAAACAGTCTAGATATTTGACCCCGTCTTGACTCATAGTTCACAACCCGGTGGATTTAGACTCTTGGGTTCCCAACGAACAAGCAACACTATTTCAGACTGACTCAAGATTGTGAAGGAACCATCTGCTTCCAAACACATGACCCTGTTTATGTGACAACTGTCTCTTGTTTCTGACAAAGCGTTTCTGTTAGCAGCTGTAGAGACTGGTAATGAAGAGCAGTCTTGCTCTTCACTGACCTGTGATGGGTTTGTCGCAGGCGGAGCATTTTTGGGCGTACAGGTTGCTGAAGCACTTCACACAATATGGATCTTCACCCTGCGTTGTGAAAGGCTGTCCGGCGAGCTGCACTTTACAACCCGTACACAAGAAACATTCTTTATGCCAGGGCTCGTCTCTATATGTAACACCACCCTGAACCAAGATCTGTAAGAGAAAAGACCAACAAAAACACTTTAATTCACTGGCATATGATTTATTGATTAGAAATGGAATAAACGCAAAAATACTCAATATTTAGATTAATATTATGATATGTGCAGTTTGCACTCTTAAATATAATGGCTCCAAAAGAGGGTTTTTGCAGTGATATAACCATTTTTGGAAATGTCATTAAATAGTTCTTAAAAGAACCATTTATTAAGAACATTATAATGATCTAAAGAACCTTTTTCCACTATAAAGAATCTTTTTTAAAGGTTCTTCATGGAACCATCAATGCCACTAAAGAACCTTTCTTGACAGTATTCATCTCACCTGTTTGCAGTGGGCGCAGCGTGGGGAGAATCGTCCCTCGTAACAGGGCACGCAGTAGTACTTGCTCTTATCTGGGATGAACGACTGGGCGCCAATGGGCTGCTCACAACCACAGCAAACAAAGCATTCCTCGTGCCACACGCAGCCTCCGTACTCCAGCTGCTTGGAGCCTGAGAGATCGAAATCATTTCATATAAAACAAACTGTTAAACACATTGTCTACATTGAGAAGACATCTACATTAAGCAAAGCATTGAACTAATGGGAGCTCTTCAAAAAAATTCTTAACATGTATTTTTGTCTTATTCTCCAGTTAAAATATCTTAACATTTTTGAAACAAGATAAATTTGATAAAACAAGATGAACAAGAAAAAACAAGTTAAAAGCAAATAAAAGAAAACAAACAAAAACAACCATCCATCTCAATTTAAAAGATATTGTTGCAAACATTTTTAGATATTTGTACTGAGAAATACGTAGCTAAAAATGACTAAAAGATGCGTCATTAATATTTTTTATATTTTTATTTTTTAATATTAATATTTTTCCATTTTCAGAAGTACATTACAGTGTTTAAATTTTTTCTGTTTGAATATGTTGTAAAAATTTAATTTATTCCTGTGAGGCAAAGCTGAATTTTTCTCCATTACTCCAGTCTTCAGTGTCACAATATCCTTCAGAAATTATTCTAATATAATGATTTGCTGCTCAAAAAACATTTATTATTATCAGTGTTAAAAACCATGGAAGCCCATTTCTGCTACAGAAACATGTAATTGCAACCTTCTTTAAAATCTCACAATTCTGACTTTTTTCACACAATTGTACATTTTCTGCAATTGCGACTTTATATCTCTAATTCTATTTTTTTCCTCAGAATTGCATGATATAAAGTCCCAATTGTGAGCTCATTAGTGGAAATTGTGAGATACAAAGTTTCAATTCTGAGAAAAAAAGTCAGATTGCGAGATGTAGTCTCACAATCGCGAGAAAGTCAGAATTGTGAGATAAAAAGTCGCAATTAATATATATATATAAATATACATATAGGCCTATATTAGTGCTGTCAAATGATTAATCGCGATTAAGTGATCAAGTTTTTGTTTACATAATATATGTGTGTGTGTTGTGTATGTGTGTGTCTTTATATATACATTATAAATATACACATTACACACACATATATTATGTAAACAAAAACTTTTATTTTGGATGCGATTAATTGCAATTAATCATTTGACGGCACTAATATATATATATATATATAAACTTAAACTTAAAATTTGCCTTGGAAACTAACTGAAAATAAGTTTTGGTGGAAGTACTAAAATGACAAAGTAAACTGATTATACTATATATATTTAGTATAATAATACTAAAATTAATTTAAAAATATTATACTACAGTAAAAATACTAGCATCTAGATTAGACTTGAACAACATAAACTGAAAGCCATAAAACTGCTATTTTGAATTCTTGGGGTTTTTATATTTCAGAGCTAAACCTTATTTCATAGCTTTTTTATGTTTTAGCTTGTTGCATAATTACACAATCAGTGAATGTGCTTCTACCTGTCTGCAATGGATTTCCTCTGAAAAACAGCCTCACCTGTTTATTCACTACACAGGTTTTCCTTAAGTGCTTTTATTGTGCTGCGGATGGCCGATCATGTCTGATAAGTAACTAGCAACTACAAAGCTAAAGGCTACACATGATGTCATGCCACACAACTATGTGTACATTTGGACTGCCCTAGATCTACACAAGCCTCCTGTGAGGGAGTTGTTTGAGGCGTGCCAAAATCGTAGGCTGGAAATGGCACAAAGGCTGGTATTTCAATAAAAATGCATGTGGAATCTGGAAATATATAAGCCGCAGATGCAACATCCAGGTTTGGTGGGAAAACGGCTCACCTGATCCGTGTATAATGACTGAGAATGAGCGTGAAAATGACCCAGAGGGGGACTGAGATGGCCGGTCTGTTTTGAATGAACGAGGGAGGAGAGATCTGCCACTTTCAGTTTGTAATTTTATCCTTTTGGAACTTTCCCTGTCTCTTATTTCTCTCCGAAAAGCTCCAGGGAGACAGAGGCAGGCGGCGGAGTGTAATTATGGGTAACGTAACGCCCGAGTGTTGGCGTCAGGCCTGCAGGCGTGTGCGTGAGTGTGGCCGGAGGCTTTCTCTCTCAGCTGAGCGTGTCTGTAATCACACTGTCACATCTCTACTCCGCACCCTGACGCCCATTCAAAACTCATTAACTCAGTTTCTGCTTTAACAGGCAGAGTGAGAAACACTTCAACTTCATTTCCTGAAAGGTTTCATATTTGTTGTGTGTATGTTTGTGGTCTGTACAGTTTGGTACAATCAAATTACATGCAAGACAGTTGTGATGCTTGAGACATTCACACAACAGCGAATATGATTGTCTGTTTGCAATTCAGTTCAATTGAAAGAAATTATTTTAGTCTCTATCTATCTATCTATCTATCTATCTATCTATCTATCTATCTATCTATCTAATCATCTGTCTAACTGTCAGTAAGATTTTTTAATGTTTTTGAATGTCTCATGCATTTATTTGATTAAAAATATAGTAAAAACAGTATTATTGCGAAATATTATTAAAATTTAAAATAACTGTTTTCTGTTAGAATACATTTTAAAATGTAATTTATTCTTGTAATGCAAAGCTGAATTTTCAGCCTCATTACTCCAGTCTTCAGTGTCACATGATCCTTTAGAAATCATTCTAATATGCTGATTTGATGGTCGAGAAACATTTTTGTTATCAATGTTGAAAACTATGGAAGAATAAAAAATACAAAAATGCAATTGCAACTTTTTTTAAATCACACAATTCTCACTTTTTTACTTACAATTCCAAGTTTATATTTCACAATTCTCACTTTTTTACTTACAATTCCGACTTTTTTTTAATTAATTTTTTTACAAAATTGTGAGTTTATTTCATGCAGTTGCGAGTTTATAGACATCCTCGCAATTCTGAGTATATACCTCACAATTCAGTATTTTTCCCCCTCAGAATTGTTAGATATAAACTCACATTTGCGAGGACATAAGTTGCAATTCTGAGAAAAAAGTCATCATTGCGAAAAAAGTCAGAATTGTGAAATAAAAAGTCACAATTACCTTTTTAAATGTTTTATTCCATGGAAGAAACAAGCTTCCATAGAAAACAGTTGAGCTGCTTAATATTTTGGCGGAAACTGTGATTTTTTTTCAGGATTCTTTGATGAATATACATTTCAAAATTACACCATTTATTTAAAATAAAAATATTTTGTAACATAACAAATGTTTTTTCTGTCACTTTTGGTCAATTTAAATGCGTAGTTGCTGAGTAAAATTATTACTATTTATTTCGAAAAAAAAAAATCTTACTACAGTAAAACAGCATATGTATGTGTGTTTAGGAACTGTACCTGGCATCACAGTCTTCCCACAGGCCACACATTTAGATGAAAACTCATTGCAGTAACAGTTGTTACACACCAGGGCGTCTTCCTGATAGGTGAACGGCTCGTCCGCCAGCGAACAGCTGCAGCGCGAGCAGCGGAAACAGTGTTCGTGATAATGCCTGTCCTCATAATACAGCTCCTGAACACAGACAGCACAGCAACATATACATAAATTACATTTAATAATTAAAAGCATGCAATACTTGGTTAACTGAATTTAGTTTAGCCCTTGTGACTTTCAGGCTACTAGAACCTGTTAGTCCATAGAAATGTGCATTTTACTCCATTCAATCAGTTACATCATCAAACTGTGGGTCAAAGGTCACTGCACAGCTGAACGAAAGGTGAAATGAGTTGACGCAGCTGGTTGTGCAGGAAGCTGAAGCAAAACAGATCTTGCTGTTCTTTGTCATTTCCACTACCATGAAAGGAATGGTTTGAGACCTTTACGCAATAAAAAGACATGCTTTACTACCGTCCACTGATCCAAGCTCTCAAAGATCAGACGGCTATTAATACTGAACACAGAACAGAAGCTTCTCGTGTTTTACACACTCAAGGCCTTCCAGTAAAGATGTGAGAAATCAGATCTGACAGATCTCACCGTCTCTATGTACACCAGATCTGTTGATGTTAGTGACGGGTTGCTGTGTCTCACAGATGCTGAATCAAAACTGCATTGGATCAAACTGGATCAGATCAAATCAAAATACACAATGTGAATCAACTTAAATCAGATACTTTGATACTGAAATTCATCCATTTTATTTACATGGTACTCCAAGGTATTATTAGCATTGTATTTGAATAATAAAACAGGTTTGATTGTATAATATATTTGAATGATAAAATCGGTTTGAACAATACTGAACTGGATCAATTCAAATCAAAACGAATCAGACTCAAATGTGAATCAAACTGAAATCGAATCAAATGAAATCACATACTATGGTTCTGAAAATAATTACATTTACATGGTACTCCAAATGAACAATAATGTACTGCATTGGATCAAATCAAATAAAACAGAATCAATTTCAAAAGTGAATCAAATTGAAACAGAATCAAATTAGATTAGATGGAATTCAAATCACAATAAATATAACAGAATCAAACTGATTCTGATTGAATTACATCATATTCAAACCAAAATTAAACTGAATCAAATTGGCACTGCCTTTGGATTAACAGGGTTGTATAATAGGATTTAACAATGCTGAACTGAATCAAATCAAGATGAATAAGATGTGAATCAAATTCAGTTTCATTACATTTACCTGTACATGGCACTCCAACTGAACAATAATGAACTGGACTAGATCAAAATGAATCAGATTCAAAAAGGAATCGAACTGAATCAAACTGGATTAGATGGAATCTAATTCAAAGCAAAACAAATACAACTGAACTGAACTAAATCTCATTGAATTATCTCGAATTCAAACAAAAATTAAACTGAATCAAAATTCTGATTTTTTGAGAGTTTTGCAAGCGTTTATATTACTGTACCAAAACTCAAAACTAAAAAAAAACAGAAATCTCCTCTTTGAAACATGAGATTTTGATGCTTGTATTCAACCTCAAAAAAACATAATCCATGATAAGTATCTCTGTGAGACCCAACAGTCCTTCACGTGATTGATTCAGAGCAGTTCAAACTGCGTTAAACCTGTCAGATAATAAATGATGTCCTTTTAGCCAAATGACCCACAAATCATCACGTCTGCAGATGACTGATGAAGAAGGAGGAAGGCAAACACAGAAAGAGAGCGAGCGAGTATTAGTATTTATGTAGTGTGTATTTCTCCCAGTGGATCTATAACTCAGACAGTGAGCGGTGCGCTGTGGCGTCTGCGGCCTGCTCTGTTTTCATTGGCCGTCTGCTTCACTGCTCTGTCACGCGTGACCGTGACCAGCTGTGAGGATGCAAATCTATGACAAATGATTAGCATCACCTGTAAATGGTGTAGTGAATTTATTCCTCTGTATGTAAACTCACTTAAGAACAATCATAAAATATATGAACACAAACACTTAATAATACAAGTGGACGGAAAGCAATCGATAGTGTTTAAAAATACCGTGGAAGTTTGAAAGTCACACACATGTTAAAAAGTACTGTGCTGGTATCAGATATAAACCATATGAAAAACACCAGAGTAATAAGTGATTGCCATAATATAACATGTTTATTACAAGTCAATACAAAAAGTACTGAAGTGAAGTGACGTGACATGTGGCCAAGTATGGTTACTCATC
>NW_015559670.1:421640-432575 GCF_001515605.1 Sinocyclocheilus anshuiensis | reverse complement strand
AAGTGACGTGACATGTGGCCAAGTATGGTTACCCATCCTAAGTGCACACACACAGCAGTGAACACACACACAGTGAACACACACCCGGAGCAGTGGGCAGCCATTTTTTGCTGTGGCCTGGGGGTTCGGTGCCTTGCTCAAGGGCACCTCAGTCGTGGTATTGAAGGTGGAAGAGAGCACTGTACATTCACTCCCCCCACCTACAATCCCTGCCGGTACGAGACTCAAACCCGCAACCTTTGGGTTACGAGTCCGACTCTCTAACCATTAGGCCACGACTTCCCAATTATATATACTGTGGAGGTTCCATAGTACAGTGATGGTATCACATGGCAATATTATGGTACTATGGAAAACTAAGTACTGAAATTCATCCACCATGGTACTCCAAAGTAAAAATATATAATTGTAAACTGTAAATAAATTCTAAAAAAAAAAGTATGTATGTCCTAATATATATGTCTTAATTATAGGTTAAATAATTGGTATATATTAACATAATGAATATTTGTAGATTTTAATAAATATGAGTAAATATTAATTCATTAAAATATATTTGTATATTAATTAATACACACATAAACACACATTTTGTTAATGTAATATTATATATATTTAATAAAATGTGTTAATTATCTAGGTAAAATAAATCGTACTCCAAAGGTTCTTATTATAAATTATTACAAAAATGTAAATGTGTGTGTGTGTGTATGCGTGTGCGTCTAAACATGAAATAAAATATTTGTATATTTATATATATCATTTATAAATTTAAAAAGTACAATAATATATAATATATTCTTTAATATTTTATATGATCATTTAGGTAAAATAACTGATTAATAATTTTTATCTTTTATCTTTATCTTTCTATCTATCTATCTATCTATCTATCTATCTATCTATTTTATCTTTTATCTTTATCTTTCTATCTATCTATCTATCTATCTATCTATCTATCTATCTATCTATCTATCTATCTATCTATCTATCTATCCATCTATCCATCCATCCATCCATCTATCTATCTATCTATCTATCTATCTATCTATCTATCTATCTATCTATCATAATGTAACTGAAAAAAAAAACTTTTATGAGTCTCATAGATGCTGTTCCCTAAAGCACTCACCCGTGAGTTGTGTTCGATGAGCTCTTTGCACTCCTGGCAGGTGTTTGCGTACAGGCGGTCGTAACAGGGGACGCAGCGGGGAACGTCGTCCACCTGGATGTATTTCCTGCCATACAGAGACTCCTTACAGCTGTCACAGTTGAACGGCTCTGACATGACGCTCCACTCCTCTCTGACTCATACAGCACAGTCAACAGATTGAGATGCACTCTAGTCCTAAAGCAAAACAAGATTTAAAGAACATTGTCATTGAGTAATTAGCTGTGAGCTGTTCTAAAGAGAGTCTTTCCACGTCAGAAAGAAATGCAGAGCAATTTATATAGCCTGCAATCAAAGATGAATCTGTTTTGATTTGTAATCAGTGGTAAATCTTTCGTCACAGTAGGCCTGAAGGTTTCTAATTAAATGACTGGAGTACATTTAAATTAAATAGGCCTACTCTGTGTGGGTCGAGAGAATGAAAGTAAGACAGAGAGCAAGAGAGTCTGCCAAAAGATACACTAGGGATCTGAGTCTAGTCTGCTATCTCTGATTAAATGGATAAGACAGTCATCAGGATCCAGTGGGGAAACAAGTGGTCATTTTATATGTGTGGTAAATATGTGATCATAACTGTGTGTGTCCTGGACAGAGCGTGAGAATAAACAGATTCCCACACTGAAAACTCAACAAATCTCCTCTAACTGCTCTCTACAAACTGAAATGCCATTCACAATCCAATTTAACTTCTGTAATGTGATGCATTTCGGAGCAAAACTGGAAATTCAGTGAGAAAACATAAGGTGGGATGAAGTCAATGTAGAGGCATGTAGTTAACAATTATGAAAGCAAGCATTATTTTTTAGCAACATGCTAAATCATGCATTGATGTACTGTTCTGTTTAAGATCACCTGGGATTTGGATAAAACTATTTAACAAATGCACTGGTCAGATTTTAACCCTCATTTAGTGCATTAGAAAAATGTCAGTGATTTTTTTTTCTCACATAATGAACATTTCAATTTCAATATTTCAATATTTATCCAGATATAATCACAAAATAAAATGCTTAAAACTAAACTCTAAAAATGAAATAAAATTGCGCTAAATGAAATAAAATACAATAAAATAAAATAAAAATAAAGTAAAATTAAAAATGAAATAAAATACAATAAAATGAAAAGATGCACACTTAAAGCATTTCATTATCTGGTCCAACTCATTAATAAATAAAATTAAATAAAGATGCACACAATATTTTGTACTAAAACTCTGGCACACAAATACTGACAATGTGCTCATTTAATTCTCATATAATTAAATAAATGATACTGATATGAACATTATAATGTCCATTTCTTTATTTATCTTTGTTTGTTTAAATTCATATAGTAGTTGTGAAATAAGCAGAATAATGTACATTTAACCAGTCGTTATCACAAGATAAGCTGCTTCTCTTCATTTAATTCCTTTTAACCTTTTATTTTGATTATTTTGGGGGAACCAATTCCTAATGAAGAGGGTTGAACACCTAAATGGCCCTTACCATATGTTTAAAAACATACGGTATGAATTCAATGTAACAAGTAAATGGCGAACTCCATAAAGTGTGTAGTTTTTGTCTGCCTGCATCTCTTGTCCCACTGTAATTCCTGCTTTGCTCTGGCGTTCTTTGTGGGAGTCGTTCTGATTGTAGAACATGTGGATCTAATGAGATGTAAAACTCCCCAGGGGTAAGAAAACATCAGAACTCCCTTTTATGACAGTGATAGCACGGTCTCCCCCTCTTTCACATCCTGTTCTCACCCCCAAATGAGCGAACGGCCCTGTAAACTGGAAGTAGTTATGAATCATGCTCACATTCCCCCAAAACCATATTGTTTTTGCCGAGAAATGACGATAGCAGTGCAGTGCAAGACACTGAATGACTCTTGATATAAACAACAGAACATTCCTTCGTGAGGATCGAGAGGTTTGCCAGTCAAATGTTTGGACACACTGTCATATTCTTTTCCACATCTTGCAATAGTTAAGACAGCACAGCTAACACAAAAAATAACAAATGGAAATATGGGAATCATGTAGTGACAAACCATGTGGCACAATAATAAATATAGTATATTAGAAATACTTCTTTGTCTAGATTCCAGCTCTGCTCACTCTGGACATCAACCAACCAACTACTGAACTCATCCTTTGAGTAAAATAAAATAAAATAACTGCCACTTATACCGAACACTACTAGGAGAGTTTACATGTATGACGCACACTTAAAGTTGTTCACTATCTGGTCCAGCTGATTCATAAATTGTGAAAAAAAAAAAATAAATAATAATAATAAAAAAAAAACATGTACAAGTCATCCATAATAAAAAAAATAAAATAAAAATGCACACTTAAAGCAGTTCTGCTCCAACATCCAGTCCAACAAATAAAATAAAAATCCACAAATATTAAAACAAAAATAAAGTAACATAAAAATAAAACACAACACTGAGGGAGTTTACAGGATGCACACTTAAGGCAGTTCACTATCTGGTCCAGCTCATCAATGAAATGAAATGAATTGAATTTAGACGCATTCTTAAAGTAGTTCACTGTCTGGTCTAACTGATCCATAAAAACAAATAAAATAAAGTACAGATGCATACTTAAGGCAGTTCACTATCTGGTCCAAATCGGTTCAGTTAAATTCAGTTAAATTTAATTCAACTTCAATTCAATTCGATTCAATTCAATTCATTTCAGTTAAATTCAATAAAATGCACACTTAATGCAGTTCACTAACTGGTCCAACTCTTACATCATAAAATAAAATAAAAAAATAAAATAAAATAAATTAAATT
Source organism: Sinocyclocheilus anshuiensis (assembly GCF_001515605.1). Classification (NCBI taxonomy): domain Eukaryota; kingdom Metazoa; phylum Chordata; class Actinopteri; order Cypriniformes; family Cyprinidae; genus Sinocyclocheilus; species Sinocyclocheilus anshuiensis. The sequence goes on along the minus strand of NW_015559670.1, from coordinate 428,617 downwards.
AAAAACTGCACACTTAAAGCAGTTCACTATCACTAACTGGCTCATACAAAACAAAACAAAAATAAAATAAAATAAAATAAAATAAAATAAAATAAAATAAAAATTCACAAATCAGTCCTCTGTCTGGTCCAACTCATCCATAAAAAAATAATAAATAATTCTCACACATACTGAAGGAAGAGAGACTAATGAGTAAGTGTTGTGGAATGTATAGTGTACGCAGAAAGATGAAGGGAATGTGGGAATCATTCCAAGTAGCCCAGTTCTCAGATCATAGGTGACACTTTCCCACTACACTGTCTGAGTCTGTGTGTCTAGCTATGTTAGACATGTCAAATTTTAACAGACAGCATCTCACAAAAGAGTGTCTGAGCGTCTGAGCCAAGCCATAGTACTACCTGTCACAATATGACTGAATGGAAAAAACTTTTTTAACAGACCTCATTTTTAAAAAGTTTATAGACTCTTATATATAGTGCTGCAACTAAAAACCGTTTGAAAATCACTTTGACAGTTTTTACTCTACTTTTTCTTAATTATGATTAATTAAATATGAACTGATTGCAACCAGTCAAACAGTTAAAAAAAATAAAATAAAAAAAATTCCACATGAAATCAGATCTCATCATTCAGACTGACACGCATTAATAAAAATCTGATTTTAACAGCATTTCAAACCAAACGGCATATACTAATGTTCAATCAACAAAAACTTGTTTTTAATCACATTTTAATCTAAATTTATCCTCTTTTTCTTTTTTATCTACCTTATCCACTAAAGATCAAACCTGATTTCATTCCAAATAATGCTACATAACTTTTTCCATTACCTAAGCCTGCCATCTAACACAGAACATCGGTGAAAAACTAATCAAATAAATTCCACAGCCTTCCCACATGATTAAACCTGCCTCCACAAGGTGCAGATTAACGACTTTGCATAACAAGTAATATTTTCCGATCCACATGCACACACTTTATCAACAAGACGATCTTAGATTCGTGATGCCGCCCATCCAAAAACAGTACAGACTTCCAAAGACCCCATGCAATGGCAAATCCAGGAAAGGCGTCTCTGTTCTGGTTCCACCTCATATATTTCCAAAGCCACAGGTCTCCAAAGAAACACGCTGCTAAATGGTCTGTAAAACCGAACATTAGAACAACAAAAACTTTCTTTGAATGTGGTTTCCACAGGTATTCAATGTACCGAAGTCTAGCTTATTCAGTGCACCATGTGTTATGAGAAGAAACTATAATAAATCCTTAATTTTACACAAAATCACTCACACTTATTGAAGCACATAGTACATGTTGTTCAGCAACTGCAAGCACCTGTTTAGTGTGTGGAAAATTAACCAGCTGGTTAAGTGTGTGTGTGCGCTCTAGTTATTTGTTTCCTGAGGTCTATGTGCCAAAGAAATTATTGCTATTGAACACCTGCGGGCCAAATGTCAATAAAGTCATTCTAAACGAATCCATCCACACATTAAAATGTGTTGTTTGTGGATTTTAAATTTTGCCCAGATTTAGAGTACCACAAAATTGCTTATTAATGTCCACTTGCGTGTAAACTTGTAGTTAAACTTAGCATTTCCCATATTTCTGACAGATGTTCAGTCTGTGAGTGTGTAGGTTTGGGAATAAAATGAGAAGAACTCATTTTATTAGAATATACAGCAGGAAAAGTGAGAACGGCAAAACTAAGAATTCTATGTAATTGAGCAAACTATAAAAAAATGTTTTTCATTTCTTAATAAAATAGTAAAAAATACCACAGTTAAAGAGTTAGTATAGCTATTAATTCCCATATTTCGGACAAATTTCATAGCTGAAAAAGTCCGACTGGGAATTTGAGAAAGATTTGGAATGAATAACATAAAAACGAAGAATTCTGGGAAATGAAGCAAACTGTAATTAAAGCAAAACTTGTGCAGGATAAAGTGTAAATTCCAGTCTGGAGAATAAATACCAATTTGGGGTACGTAAAGACTTTTAATTCTGAGTCTAATATCTTGGTAGAGATCTTGGTAGGGTTGTTTACTCTTAAGAACAATGCGTCTTCCTGCCATGGGACATGTTAGAGCCAACTTCTGCTGTTTAGCAAACAACACAACCATCATATGATGCTTATTAAACATATTTAAATGCCTGACAGGTTTATTATGTGAGGAGAAGGGAATGCATTGCTTTCCTTATCCAGTCTTGCATGCATTCTGAAAGCATTCCTCAAAAAGTTTTCTCTTACATCTACACTGATCTTAGACACTAAACCTCATTCAGCATCACTACATTTGACTGGTAACACAACCATGTGCTAAATATATTGGAAATATAAAACAAATATATTGTTTTTCATACTTACATGAGGATTCAAAAGATTTTCACACTACAAACTAAATAATTTCACAAATGCTTCAACATTAAGAGAACAATTCGATACTTTTCGAGCTTCTTATGGGCAATTATCACTCACATTGAAATCTAGTTTAAACTGCGGTGGCATCATATTGTTCTAACTCTTTCATTGAAACAAAATGAAATATTTTCAAATGAAACAAAATGACAAAAAGATTACCAAAAAGCAGATAGATACCACATGAGAAAGAGATACCACATGAATTTGCTGTAGCAAAAACACTCCAATTATGGCAACATTTAAATTAAGCTACGCTAACATTTTAACCCTTGTGGCTGTGCTGAAAATCCATTACCTAATTTGGTGTTCCTAGTCAAAAATGACCAGCCTCTTAAATTGCTCTTAAATCGTAAATCTCTCATTATTGTACATTATCACCAAACGGATTCAGTCTTTGGTGCATAAGCTCAGATCAATGAGGCCTACGAGCAATCAATTTCAAAAACAAATGCAAAACCTGTACTAACTGAAAGAAAAGAAGAAAGTAGCGATTTTAGGATGGGAAAAAAAATCCAAAAAGTACATTTGTTGTTATACCCTGTGTGAGCAAAGTCAGTAAGTTTTAGTCCTAAACAATACCATGAAGTAGAATTTTCGGGGGAAAAAGAAAATCCTCTGTGAGTCAAAATAACCAGAACACATCATGAAGTTTAAGTTTTTATGCTCAAACAGCAACATTACAGACTAGCTAAAGTTGAAAAAGGGAAAAAGCATAATAGCACCCCTTTAACTGAATATATTTAATTAAAATATTTAAGTAGACAAATTCAACAAAAAAAAAGTCATATACATAGTTGCCTTGATTTTCTAAAAGTTGTCTGAAGAGCTCATTTTTTATAATACAGTGTGTGTCTGTGAGCCTCACTGGCATGTCTCCAGCTATTGTCTCTGGGCCCTGTACCACCCTGTGGGAATGCCAATGTGGTCAGGGCCATGGTCGGGAAGAATTTGATGGCTTCAAAAAGGGCAAACAAAGGCATTTTTCTGCCTAAAAATGGCACATTCCACTCTCCAGGCAGAGAAAAACCAGATGAAGTTCTTTGAAGACCAACATTTCTGCCAGTTACTCATGGAGAAAGACAAGCCATTTTTTGGGCCAACCAAAAACATTATGTGGTCACAGCCCCCCACCTCCATTTACACCCATCCTTGCTGGATAAGAGTGGAAGCTATTCGGTTTGGTGCCAAACTCATTGTACACCTGGAAGTCACTGGTGACAACATAGACTTAGATGGTGGAAAAACTGAAGCGTGCGAGTGCGGACACCGCAGTTGGCTTGCGGATAAAGAATGAATGCCGATGTTAGTCTTAATTACTCTTTTACAAGCCATATTTACCCTGCTCTATAAACAAGCATCATGTTTACCTCACTGGCGCCTTCCCATAATGCCATGTTCCATCCATGTCTGCCATTACAACGAAACCAAATAAGGCGACTCTTTAAAAAGGCGGCAAAGTTAGCGTTGCAGTATGTAGCAGTACAAAAATAAGGTCAAACACATATTCTACGCAAATGTTGTTTGCAAGCATGTGGTCCCATAGTAATAATTAATGAGTTACTGTGGCAGTGATGACATACTGTACCTCTGGACTCTGAACCTTCAAATGATTGTGCCAATAAAAAATAATTTCCCCTTGGATATCAAAGTATTCCCAATGGAAGACTTTTATGCATATTTGATTGTGCACCCAATAAGAAAAGATAGAAAATTATAAGAATTTAAAAAAGTGTGGGTTTTAGTCTTAATTCTTAAAATATGTTTATGTCTGTTAAAATACGTATAACATTCAATAGATAGACCTCCTAAAAATTAAAATCCTCTCATCATTTACTCATGTCGTTCCAAACCTTAAAATATTTTTAAGAATGTTGATAACCAAACAATTTTGGTTCCCATTGACATCCATTATATTTTTGTTCATATAAGTCAGTGGGAACTAAAACTGTTTGGTTACCAACATTCTTCAAAATATCTTCTTTTAAGACTTACTTTCTACTGCAGAACATAAAAGAAGATATTTTGAAGAAAGTTGGTAACCATACAGTTTTGGTTCCCACTGACTTACATTGTATTTTGGTCCATATAATGGAAGTCAATGGGAACCAAAAGTGTTTGGGTACCAGAATTGTTCAAAATATCTTTTTTGTGTGTGTTCTGCAGTAGAAACTAAGTCTTAGAAGAAGATATTTTGAAGAATGTTGGATGACAAAACACTAACTTTTAATTGGACAAAAAACTACAATGGGAAACAATGGGAATCAAAACTGTTTCATTACCAGTATTCTTCAAAATATTTTCTATTATGTCTTGCAGAAGAAAGTTAGTCCTACAGGTTTAGAATGATATGGGGGTGAGTAAATGATACAAGAATTTTCATTTTGGGTGGACTATGCCTACCAAAACTAAAAGCAGAAAAATTAGGCTTGCTATAGTTTATACTTTGAGCCTAATAAATTACAACCTTCAAAAAGACTTCATAAGGATCTGTAATGTCTTTCACTCCTAGAGTCCGTCACTGAGTTCCTGGATAGTTCTTGTAGCATTCATCTGCAAGACAGTGCAACTAATTTATTAACACTCAGGAGAGGGACAGCTAAATAATTTCCAAAACCTCATTAATCAATGCAGATCCAGTGGTTGAAGTTACGGTAAGGTCTATAAATCCTGCCCGTAGTGGAAAGTGCTCTTCTATTCATCATTTCGACAACTGTGGCTCCATGAATCTTACTCAGAAACAGTGAGTGTCCACAAAACTGCATCCCTCAAATTTATGTGCACCAGCAATGAGTGCCACAATTCCCTTCAGGTCAACTACAGTTTCAGAGCAGTCACTATTTTGGTGGATTGAGTCTCAAAGACCAATATTTTCAAACACTAAAGCTGATTAACGGATCTGATCCTCACTCTTTGTTCTTTCAAGGGAATATCAAGGTCAACAGTGGTGCAAAACAAGTTATATTTACATATAAGTATTAATTTAAGACATGTTACTCTTAAAAAGGTACTGTGGTAGTACATTGATGATATCAGATGGGAATACCATAGTAAGCGTAGTGGTATTTTAGTCAAGTTTTTTTCACATTGTTTTAAAGCAACTTTATAATTTCTTATTGTCCACATTTAGCAGTGTAGAGCTGGGTGTAGGATTGTTTTAGGATAGAAAGTACATTGCACTTTAATTTGGTAATCATTTAATATGGTGTATTTAAATATACAATGGTATGATTGGTATCACAGTGCTGTTTGTAAGTACTGGAGAGGAAATCTGGGAATGAGAAAAGACACTAGGGACATAGAAGTGTGGGCAAATTCCATTTTAATATTGGTGAGAAATAGAGAGCGATATGGTATGTGTGTGTGAGAACTGCCTGTATTCCGGACTATGAATCAAAATTAAAATATACAAAATGAAAAAAAAAAAGTAACTAAATGATTAAATAAATAAAATGAACATAAAAAATGAACATGAAATAAATAAATTGAACTTGATCATCTGTAAATACATCAAATGCACCAAACACATCTCAGGGTTTCCACTGAAACTAATAGATCAGGAAACAATAACAAGGAAACAATAACAATTCCCTATAGATGTTATTAAAAACATAATATTATTATTCAGCTTGTAAAACTGAAGAATTCTGCACTTTTCCTATTTTACAGTAAATAGTTGAGATCTTACCGTGGTGTTGAAGAGTCCAGCTGATCTGGCCCTGTGCACAGTGTGTAAAGTCTGTCTGTGGTGTTACTGCAGTTTTTCCCATGAAGCACATCACACGGAGCTGATCCTCCCACTGGGCGAGACATTTGCACTCTCAGCCCGCCCACATCTGACACGCCAAACATCCAGACCTTCAGCCGCTTTGAGCTGATTCTTCAGCCAATGTCGAACATGGAAATTTTATGGAAAAACTCCCACACACTCTTAAAGCAACACTTAGACACAGAGACAACATTTGACAGGATTTCTGCAGGTTTCATGAAGGTCAATTTAATCCCTTTTAAAACCAAGTAAAGATATCTTAGGAATAAATTGAATGGAACAATACGTTAATATGGTCTCTAATAGTAAATGTCTTGTATTAGCAACAATTCAAAGTATGAACAGATCCCCATTACTTTAACTAAGCCTGTTCACGCTGCAAAAAGTGATATACTTTATTAGTATGTTTGTTTTGTTATCCAGTGCAAACACAGATACACTTACTTAAAGCAACATGACACGAGAAGAATTTTTATGAGAAATTGATTAAAATGTTTTAAAGGGGTCATATGATGTTGCTATAAAGAACATTATTTTGTGTATTTGGTGTAATGAAATGTGTTTATGCAGTTTAAGGTTTAAAAAACACATTATTTTCCACATACTGTACATTATTGTTTCTCCTCTATGCCACACACACACACACACACACATAGTCCAGTGAAACTGTCATTGTTTTATAGAAAATGTAAACTGAACTACTTTGAGCCTATTCCAAAGTTACTGTACTGTAGCGGAAATTAACAGCATGAAATCAGTGCTGTTTTAACAAGCTTTTCAAACCAGAGGTAC
>NW_015559670.1:416443-417682 GCF_001515605.1 Sinocyclocheilus anshuiensis | reverse complement strand
TACTTACAGTCTGTGAGTCAGAACAGCCGGCATTGTGGTCTACTCTACCAGGATCAGGAAACAGTCCTCCATAAAATGCGCTGCACACATCTGAATATTTGGGTTGAACACAACACAAGGCGGCCTTGAGTGAGTGGCGGCCGGAGGGCTTGCGGCAACCACATGTGACGACACCGTGCTGGACTCCGCTTCGTCCACGGTGAAAGCCGATCCGGCGATCCACAGCGCGAAGTTGATGTATTTCCTCAGCGACCAGCACGGATCAGCTCCAGGCATGACGAAGCGGATATCGTCCTCTTTTGGAAGACCAAACAAAGTAGTTTCGCTTTCACAATGAAACACACAGCGTCTCGACATGGCGGCAGCAACAATACTACAGCGAGAATAAAAGTTACACCTTCTTTCTTTGCGTGAACATTTGGGCGCCGTTATGCAAATCTTCCCACATCATGACGTAGACATGTGGGGGCGTGTTAGAACGAGCCGTTTTAGGTAGGCGTGGTTGACTCTTAAGAGTTAAGAATATCTCTTTGGATTTGAGACTTTAGTCTTTGCAACTTTACAGATCTTCTTTATGCACCAAGAGCTTGTAACACTCCAAAGAGAAAGGAAAAATTAAAATCGCATCATATGACCCCTTTAAGTTTGATTAAAACAAAAACAAATATCTGCCAGTGGGCTCAGAAGAATCAACTTAGTTCAACAGGTTTGATATTTACAGATGTTTGTTCTTGTTTTTAGCCTAAACCCATTTTATATTGTTCAGTTCCACAGAAAACAAGACTTCATATTTTATTTTGCATCTCAAGTAAATCTCTCTTGATTTAATATTTAGATATTTGTATTGGAAAAAAATAAATAAATAAAAGACTGAGAATGTTTTATTTTTTTTTGCAATGATGCAAAATTTTATGCCATAACTTTATGAAATTAAGATTTTTTTCTGTTCTGATTTAAGACTTTTAAGGCTTAAAATTTGTGATAGACACCTGCAGAAACCCTCATACGATTTAACACGTTGACATTTAACATATTATAAATTTATTTTAAAAATAAGTTATTAAAAAACACAGTTCTAGCTCTAAATTCTGATTAGATTATCTATATACTGTTCTTTTTCTTCAAAATTATATTTAGTTTAGTTGTACCTGCTTGCACGCTTCAATTTGCTGAATCTTTATCCTGACAGACAGCGACATCTAGAGGTGAAACAAGAGCTAAACACACACACGCGCACAC
>NW_015559670.1:413313-416171 GCF_001515605.1 Sinocyclocheilus anshuiensis | reverse complement strand
CACACACACACAGATGTACAAACCAATGAGACCAGGGCTCAAATGAATATAGCTTTAATTTATCAGCGTGCTCTGAGACAAAATATACCATAAGTAAACAATTCTCATTTTCTTGATATCTTACAAGTAATAATCTTTATGGTTCAATCACAAAAATTTATATCTTATTCGTTTACACTTTATTAGAAAAAAGAAAGGAAAACACACACACACACAACAATCACTAACAATTATCCTTCAACACAATCACACTTATCAGTGAGTCTCTTGTACACACACTTGTACAGACACACACAAGCCCTCATTATATCCATTCAAGAAAGGGGAATTTTTGAGAATGAATAAAATAATGAATCATGTAATAAAAAAAGGAAAGAGGGTTATTTTGGACCCTGGGACTTCACAAAATGTAATATCTCTAATCGCTTGTTCAACAATCTCGAGTGTCATTATTCTGTGTTCTCAGCATATCAGGATTTTTCAAGAAGCATTTTATGGCTAAATACACACTTACTGTTAATCTGGGTTGATGCTTATTCCCAGATTCATTTCTAACTGAAACGAGGGATAATTTGGCAGGAAAAAACATACATTCCTGAAGAAAAAAAGTCTCTGTATGTGATTCTTTTCACTGTAAGGCAGTTCACAGAGACATGACGAAGTTCACAAATGTCTTTAGCCTTTTCTCCCTTTATTTTCCCCCTTTTTTAGGTCAGGAGTAAATAACAGTGGCAGCCAACACAATCACAGCACAGGCCAACATTAACAACTGGAATCTTAAGATGCTTTGGCCTGGGAATTTTGCTAAAAAAGGGAGTGAAGATCTGTTTCATGGGTGAATCTAACACGTCCGGGTCATATTTCACCCCAAAATCAAAAGAAAGAAATAGGAAATATATTGCTTAAAGAAAATTAAGCCTATTTTTATTTTAAAATTTCACATTGTGAGAATATTTTTTTTTAAATAAAATTAAGTACATTTCACCCAAATTCTTACTGTAATGCAAAAAAACAAAAACAAAAAAAATGTGAAAAAATATATTATTTTGAATGGTAAAGTATTGCATGGTATTTATCGTACAACGTTTCTACTGATTTAAATAATACCGTTTTTTTTTTACCGTAATACAATTAAAATTCTGCATTAAAGTAATGACAACCTAGAAAAAATGTGAATAATGGGAATTGCAAAAAATAAAAATGAAATAAAAGTAAAATTTTCTGACCTATTACAGCAATGAGAATTTGGGTAAAATGTGTTTTATCACAATGTAAACATTTTTAAAGCTCCTAAAAACAGGCATAATGTAACCTTTTTTTTTCATTTTGATTTGTTTGTGAAATGTTACTTGAACATGTTTTTTTTTTTTTTTTGTAAAATTCACCCTCAAACTTCTGAAAGGTGGAATGTGTCTCAAAACTTACCTAGACAGCACTTTTGGCCACCATAAATACTTAATGAGTTTTGAGACTATATTTACTATTTAATTATTTCATTGTGCCTCATTCTGTTGGCTAAAGTTTTCCCATTTCCCCCATTATAACAGCTGATGCTGCATCTGCACACAATCTCTCTCTCTCTCTCACACACACACACACACACACACACACACACACATCAAAATATCATAAAAAAGCAGCAATGTAGTCTGTCCTGTATGAGTGTCCTGTTGAGTCTCTCAGGTCCTGGAACAGCAGGTAGAAGTAGAGAAACGCTCCAGTAATCTCACGTGTACATTAGCGCACGTTCAGCGCACTAGTGTGAAGGCCCTGTGTTCTTAGAAGTCCGTGTGTCCTGGGTTAAACCAGGCTCCTGGGTGTACCGTTCAGTGCTGTGGATTTGAGTCGGGCCAGGCCGTTACCGCTGCTGCTGGGGGGGCTGGAGTGCACCGCCGCTCCTGTCCTCTGGGTGGAGCTGCTCACCTCGAATACCTCGTGGATGGCCTTTCGAAAGCAGTGGAAGTTGTAGTCTATCAAACCTGTGGAAGATAGAGACATGAGCCATGTGCGAAATTGCAAACGCGACATCTTTAAGAAAGAAACACTGTGGTGCTTTTATCATTTTGTTGGTTAGAGCAGTCTGAAATATCAACTATTCAGCCACTCACATAGCGTGTATGGAAGCCCGTTTCTGCCACTGAATAAAAAATAAAAAAGGTAATTGCGACTTTTTATCTCGCAATTCAGACTTTTTTTTCTCAGAATTGCGTGATACAAACTAACAATTCTGACTTTTTTCTCAGAATTGAGTGATACAAACTCGCAATTCTGACTTTTTCTCAAAATTGTGAGATATAAACTCGCAATTGCGAGTCAGAAAGTCATAATTGTGAGATATAAACTTGCAATTCTGAGAAATAAAGTCAGAATTGCGTGATATAAACTCGCAATTCTGACTTTTTTTCTCAGAATTGAGTTTATATCTCGCAATTCTGACTTTATAACACGCAATTGCGAGTTTATATCTCACAATTCAGAGAAAGAAAAGTCAGAATTGCGAGTTTTTATCTCGCAATTGTGACTTTATCTCGCAATTCTGACTTTTTTATTGCGAGTTTATATCTCACAATTCTGAGAAAAAGTCAGAATTGCGAGTCTGTATCACTCAATTCTGAGAAAAAAAAGTCAGAATTGTGAGATAAAAAGTTGCAATAACCTTTTTTTATTTTTTATTCAGTGGCGGAAACGGGCTTCCATATAGCGTGAGACCAACCAATGGAAGAACAAACATTTTGGAAAAATTTGACACTCTTAAAGGGCTAGTTCACCCAGAAATGAAAATTCTATCATTAATTACTCACCCTCGTGTCGTTCCAAACCCGTAAGACCTTCGTTCATCTTCGGAACACAAATTAGGA
>NW_015559670.1:402560-412124 GCF_001515605.1 Sinocyclocheilus anshuiensis | reverse complement strand
AAAAAAGCAGCAATGTAGTCTGTCCTGTATGAGTGTCCTGAAGTGTCTCTCAGGTCCTGGAACAGCAGGTATAACTAGAGAAACGCTCCAGTAATCTCACGTGTACATTAGCGCACGTTCAGCGCACTAGGCCCTGGGCCCTGTGTTCTTAGAAGTCCGTGTGTCCTGGGTTAAACCAGGCTCCTGGGTGTACCGTTGTGGATTTGAAGATAGAGACATGAGCCATGTGCGAAATTGCAAACGCGACATCTTTAAGAAAGAAACACTGTGGTGCTTTTATCATTTTGTTGGTTAGAGCAGTCTGAAATATCAACTATTCAGCCACTCACATAGCGTGTATGGAAGCCCGTTTCTGCCACTGAATAAAAAATAAAAAAGGTAATTGCGACTTTTTATCTCGCAATTCAGACTTTTTTTTCTCAGAATTGCGTGATACAAACTAACAATTCTGACTTTTTTCTCAGAATTGAGTGATACAAACTCGCAATTCTGACTTTTTCTCAAAATTGTGAGATATAAACTCGCAATTGCGAGTCAGAAAGTCATAATTGTGAGATATAAACTTGCAATTCTGAGAAATAAAGTCAGTGAATCTAACATGTCCAGGTCATATTTCACCCCAAAACCAAAAGCAAGAAATAGGAAATATATTGCTTAAAGAAAATTAAGCCTATTTTCAATTTAAAATGTCACATTGTGACAAATTTGATAAGATTTAAGTACATTTCACCCAAATTCTTAAAAAAAAGGAAAAAAACAAAACAAAAACAACCCTGTATTCTCATTTAAAAAAAATGTGAAAAAATATATTGTTTTGAATGATAAAGAATTACATGGTATTTATTGTACAACCTTTATAATGATTTAAATAATACAGTTTTATTGTAACAATATACTGCATTAAAGTAATGAAAATATAGAAAATTTGTGAATAATGGGAATTACAAAAAATAATAAAATAGTAATATTTTCTTATTGACGGCAATGAGAATTTGGTTAAAATGTGTTTTATCACAATGTAAATATTTTAATGCACCTAAAAATAGGCATAATTTAAGCAATTTTTCATTTTGATTGGTTTGTGAAATGTCACTTGAACATGTTTTTTTGTTGTTGTTGTAAAATTCACTCTCAAACCTCTGAAAAGTGGGTTGTGCCTCGAAACTTAGAGAGAGTGTCTTACCTAGACAACACTTTTGGCCACCATAAACACTTAATGATATAAAAATGATAGGCAGCTCACTGGTTTTGAGATTGTATTTCCTCAGTGTGACAATTTTAGATAATTTCATTGTGCCTCATTCTGTTGGCTAAACTAAAGATTTCCCATTTCCCCCACTATAACAGCTGATGCTGTGCTTGCACACGATCTCTCTGTCTCTCTCACACACACACACACACACACACATCAAAATATCACAAAAAAGCAGCAATGTAGTCTGTCCTGTATGAGTGTCCTGAAGTGTCTCTCAGGTCCTGGAACAGCAGGTATAACTAGAGAAACGCTCCAGTAATCTCACGTGTACGTTGGCACACGTTCAGCGCACTAGTGTGAAGGCCCTGTGTTCTTAGAAGTCCGTGTGTCCTGGGTTAAACGGGTGTACCGGGTGTACCGTTCAGTGCTGTGGATTTGAGTCGGGCCAGGCCGTTACCGCTGCTGCTGGGGTGCACCGCCGATTGCCTGCACATGGGTCATGAGAAATGTTTAATTGCACTTTCATTTTTACAATTAATTGTACTAAATTGAAAAGCCCTAATTATCCATCTTATTTTTAATGTAGAATTTGACTAGAAGTCTGGCGTCATTCATTTCCAGTTATTTTAGTTGTACAAAAATAGTCTGTTATACTGCTTGATAGCTGATATTTATGATTTCTCTTGTAAATTTTTTTACTGTTTACGACACTTTGTTATTTTAATAGTTATTTAACTATAGCAGCTAATTTATTGGAATAGTATGGAAGCACGTTTCTGCCACTGAATAAAAAATAAAAAAGGGTAATTGCGAATTTTATCGCACAATTTGATTTTTTCCCCTCAGAATTGTGAGATATATACATTTTGAGAAATAAAGTCAGAATTGTGAAGTATTGTGAACTCCTCATTCTGACTTTTTTCTCGCAATTGCAAGTTTACATTTCACAATTCTGACTTTTTTTTTCTCAGAAATGCAAGTGTATATCTCACAATTCTGACTTTATAACACGCAATTGCGAGTTTATATCTCACAATTCAGAGAAAGAAAAGTCAGAATTGCGAGTTTTTATCTCGCAATTGTGACTTTATCTCGCAATTCTGACTTTTTTATTGCGAGTTTATATCTCACAATTCTGAGAAAAAGTCAGAATTGCGAGTCTGTATCACTCAATTCTGAGAAAAAAAAGTCAGAATTGTGAGATAAAAAGTTGCAATAACCTTTTTTTATTTTTTATTCAGTGGCGGAAACGGGCTTCCATATAGCGTGAGACCAACCAATGGAAGAACAAACATTTTGGAAAAATTTGACACTCTTAAAGGGCTAGTTCACCCAGAAATGAAAATTCTATCATTAATTACTCACCCTCGTGTCGTTCCAAACCCGTAAGACCTTCGTTCATCTTCGGAACACAAATTAAGATACTTTTGATAAAATCTGAGAGCTCTCTGACCCTCCGTAGACAGCATTAGCCGCGTTTCCACTGTCGGGACAAAAGCGGGCGTGCTAGTGCGTGCCAGGGCCAGTCGCGTTTCAACAAAGGCGGAGTTTCTCCGCGTCTGGAGAGCGCCAGCACCGCGGATCATTTCATAAAGTTAACACCAGCATTAAAGACTTTTAAAATAATTTTAGTTCAAAACTCACTTTCAGACAGCAGCGAGTGTTTGAAATAACTTGATCCGATGTGGATTATGATCAGCATACAAGGCAAAAAAAATATTTATAAGCGATGCAAAAGACTATGCACGCTAGCCATTAACGTTACCATAGTAAACATGGCAAATATGACCGCTTGAAGAAATCAGACGTCAGCTTCTTATTCTCTATCATAATCGTGTATTTATTTAGTAACATATTTTATCTGTCATAATAAGTCTCGTCTCGAGAGTTTAGCTCCGCGTATGTCATAAAAATATAATAATGGTTTTTGTTCGGGAGCTTTTATAAAAATATAGAAATGATCATTCTTTCTAAATGTGATGTATAGGCTATAGGCTACGGTGACTACAAATAAACAAAAAAAAGACTCGACTGAATAAGTAGGTAGGCTATGTTCATACCGCTTTATTTCTGTGTGACTAATTTGCAATCCTGATAAATTAACTCATTATGATCAATGTATCACTTATTATTGTAAAAAATCGATGCTTTTGGATTTAAATCTTTAACAAAGCATGCAAAACAAATGGCCGCTTTTATCATGTTCGTTTTGTGCTCGCGCTAGTTCCAGTGACTTATTTCTTATTAGTTTTCTGATAAGGGGCAGCGGAGCTTCTGGCCCGACGGTGGAAACGCAGCGTGATTTTGGACTCTGTGCTACAGGTCCGAGGCTATTAGCCCCGCCCGGCCCGTTTAAAGCACTGGCTCGCACTGGCCCGACAGTGGAAAAGCGGCTAATGCAACTGCAATGTTCCCGGGTCCAGAAACGTAGCAAGGACATCGGTAAAATAGTCCATGTGACATCAGTGGTTCAACCATGAACGTAAACAATGCTGATTACGTTTTGGGATACGCTCCAAAATGGTGGAAGACGGTAACTCGGGGAGAAGAATTGTTGAATAAATTATGTTATTGTTTTCTTTGCACACAAAAAGTATTCTCGTAGCTTCGTAACATTACGGTTGAACCACTGATGTCACATGGACTGTTTTACAGATGTCCTTGCTACGTTTCTGGACCTGGGAACACTGCAGTTGCATTGCTGTCTATGCAGGGTCAGAGAGCTCTCAGATTTGATCAAAAATATCTTAATTTGTGTTCCGAAGACGAACGAAAGTCTTATGGGTTTGGAACGACATGAGGGTGAGTAATTAATGGAAGAATTTTCATTTTTGGGTGAACTAACCCTTTAATTATGGCATCTGTGGTTCAGTGAAGAACTAACATCCATGGAACTTTTCCATTACACAAAAGTTTCTGTATAGGAAAAAAGATTCTTTCGATTTTTGAAATCAGGGGTTCTTTTAAGAACTGTTTGCCGAAAGGTTCTTTGGAGAGCCAAAAATGGTTCTAAGTGGTACTTTACCTTCGCACGAGTCAAGAAACATGCTGATATTCTATAGCGAATGATCATGTCAAACGTCTGTACCTTTTCTCTCAAAGCTCTCTTCTCTCAGGATGCAGACCAGAGCCAGGAACTTGGTGACCTCCTTCAGGTAAAGCACTGTGGTGTTGTTCAGCTTTATGATGGCCAGAGACTCTTTATCATAAGCGTTACTGTTGCTGTCATCTTTTAGGCTAAAAACATTCAATAAATGGGTTAAAAAAAGCTCTAACACATAACAGAAGACACAATATAAATCAGCAAATCAGCATATTAGAATGACAAAACTGAAAATTTAACTTCACATTACAGAGTGCTACAGGTCCGAGGCTATTAGCCCCGCCCGGCCCGTTTAAAGCACTGGCTCGCACTGGCCCGACAGTGGAAAAGCGGCTAATGCAACTGCAATGTTCCCGGGTCCAGAAACGTAGCAAGGACATCGGTAAAATAGTCCATGTGACATCAGTGGTTCAACCATGAACGTAAACAATGCTGATTACGTTTTGGGATACGCTCCAAAATGGTGGAAGACGGTAACTCGGGGAGAAGAATTGTTGAATAAATTATGTTATTGTTTTCTTTGCACACAAAAAGTATTCTCGTAGCTTCGTAACATTACGGTTGAACCACTGATGTCACATGGACTGTTTTACAGATGTCCTTGCTACGTTTCTGGACCTGGGAACACTGCAGTTGCATTGCTGTCTATGCAGGGTCAGAGAGCTCTCAGATTTGATCAAAAATATCTTAATTTGTGTTCCGAAGACGAACGAAAGTCTTATGGGTTTGGAACGACATGAGGGTGAGTAATTAATGGAAGAATTTTCATTTTTGGGTGAACTAACCCTTTAATTATGGCATCTGTGGTTCAGTGAAGAACTAACATCCATGGAACTTTTCCATTACACAAAAGTTTCTGTATAGGAAAAAAGATTCTTTCGATTTTTGAAATCAGGGGTTCTTTTAAGAACTGTTTGCCGAAAGGTTCTTTGGAGAGCCAAAAATGGTTCTAAGTGGTACTTTACCTTCGCACGAGTCAAGAAACATGCTGATATTCTATAGCGAATGATCATGTCAAACGTCTGTACCTTTTCTCTCAAAGCTCTCTTCTCTCAGGATGCAGACCAGAGCCAGGAACTTGGTGACCTCCTTCAGGTAAAGCACTGTGGTGTTGTTCAGCTTTATGATGGCCAGAGACTCTTTATCATAAGCGTTACTGTTGCTGTCATCTTTTAGGCTAAAAACATTCAATAAATGGGTTAAAAAAAGCTCTAACACATAACAGAAGACACAATATAAATCAGCAAATCAGCATATTAGAATGACAAAACTGAAAATTTAACTTCACATTACAGAAATAAATTACATTTTAAAGTATATTATAATACAAAACAATTATTTTAAGTTGTAATAACATTTCACATTTTTCTCTGTTTTAACTGTTTGTTTGCTTAAATGCAACCTTGATGAGTTTAACAGATGCCTTTCAGAAACATAAAAAAAAAAAACGTCCCAACACCAAACTTTTAAATGGTAGTGAATTTCTAGAGCACTGCATCCCAGTTTCTCACCCGTAAATACACGAGACGTCAATGACGACATCGATCATATCACAGCAGAGCTCGTATGACTGCATGTCCACTGGAGAGCTGTCCGTGGCGATGTAGATCTTACTGACCACATCGAACAGGAACGCTTTCTCAATCCCAGAATTCTAAAAAGGGAACAATATATTGACAAATATGCACTATGGATTTTGACTAGACCAAGTACAGTACAAATGGAATCTCGCTCAGTTCGCAATCTAGAATCGGAAAGAGACATTCTTTCATTTAAAGAGGAAAATAAAAGTGAGGATATGCAGCTGTGTACATACAGAAATGAATATGTTGAGGAGGTTTTCCAGAGTGGGCAGTTGAGGGATGAGTTTCTGGACCACCTTACTGAAGGCCTCAAATATGGAGTGATCATAGATGCTGGTGAGATAGAAACTGAAAACAAATAAAGAGAAACATAATTCATACATAATATATTATGGCTTATAACACATTTCATCCAGAAATGCCAAAAAATGAGCTCCAACGACAACGAACAATTTGCTTAATATTAAAAAAAGGAAACATTATATGGAAGTAAAATAATTTTAAAAACAACAAACACATTGAACTTTCACAATGTGACATATTTTTAGTATATTAGAATAGTGTAGACTGAGACTTAATTTTATTCAACAGGTTTTGATTAGGTAGCGATAATAATGGTACACTGTGATAATATTGGTAAATATTATTTTTCCTGGCCAAAGTGACCTTGAAAAGATGTTTTGGAGGTGGATAAAAGTTTTGGATTTGCATGAAATATTTGAAAGAAAATAAAAATATTTTCCTAAACCCCACACTGGTGAATATAGCACACTAACATAAGAGATATCTGTTTTAAGTAGGTTAAATTTTTACATAATATATACTTAATCAATAAAAGGACCATCCATCTACCCTGGAATAAAAATAAAAGGGGAAATATAATATCAAGAGAATGTATTGCTTGCATTACCAGTGTTATTTTAGTATTATTATTTACTATTATAGAATTAATATTTTAATAAATAAGTTTTACTTTTATATTTTAATTTTTAGAGTTTTTTTGTTATTTTATTATGTGCTTTTGATATTTTTGTAATATATTTCTATTTAGCTTTAATTTATTTTCATTTCACTTTTAGTAATCCCAGTACTTCAACTTAATTTTTTTTTTATTTCAGTTATTTAGTTTTTTTTAATAAAAAATATTTATATTTTATTTTATTTCAATTAATGAATTTTTTTTTTTTTTTAGAAGTTTCAGTTTTATTTAACAATAACAACACTATTTAGTACTCATTCTCAAACACATTACATGCTGGAACTTGCTGAAAGCAAAACATAATCCTACCAAACGCTCTCTATCCGTTATTAGACTGTATCATGGCAAACTGATCTGGCTTTAGCATCAGTATGACCAACCTGAGGTGAAGCTTTTCCAGACTGGCGTCAGCTAGATCATCATTAGCCCTCTGATGAATGTCTCTCTGCGTCTCTATCTTATGATCGTCTGATAAACCGTCCACCTTGTGTATAAACACCTCAAAATTGATCTCCGGGTTCACCCTGAACGCCCTCGACACCGTCAGATGTAGCCGGCCTAATGCTTCTACATAGTCATCCTACAGAGAGAGAGACATCCAAACACAACGGTAAGCGCCAGGCACGGAGCCAATTCACATACCGGAAAAGTAAAAATGAAAGCATGCATATTAAACAACAAGCACTCTCAATCACAGTCACTCTTATATTTCACTTGTATCAGCTCACCTGAGCATCGATGACGAAAATCAACGCGCCAGTGCCCCTGAAAATCATCTCGTAATCGAATGTAGGGTCGAAAAAGTCCACCTGCCCTGGAAAGTCCCATATGTGAAAGTTTACGAAGGAACTGCCAGAGATATCATCCTTGTAGATCTTGTTGGTGCTCTCCAGGAAGAGCGTCTCGTTTGGGGACATCTTATGAAACACCACCTGAGATTCACAACATTAAACCATAGGTGTATATGCAATGTACAAACACAGATATTATAAAACATAACTGATTCATTCCTTATTCAATTATAAACACAAGGCTAGTTACATCTTAAAAGACAACAATATTATTTCATCCACAAACATCCAACAGAAAATGAGTTCTAGAGGATGAAGGATTTTAAGCAGCATTTAGTGTTACTTAATAACAGGAAATGTTATTTTGCAATTATAGTTCTAAATGCAACATGAAGCAATATTTGAAATAATATAAATTATATATATATATATGTGTGTGTGTGTGTGTGAATATTTTCAAAATATATATTGTATGTGTGTGTGTATACAATATATATTTTGAAAATATTTACACACACACATATATATATATATATATTCATATAATTTATATATTTATAATGGTTACACTTAAAAAAATACCAAAACGTTTAGCTTAGAAAACGTACTGTCCCTTAAAACAAGAACTGTGACGGTACCATAGTACTGTGACGGTAATAGTGTGGTACGTCTAAAAATACCATGTTAACGTTACTGAAATTCATATACAATTGTATTTTTGTGGCACTCCATGATACTTCCAATAATACCATGGTATTACACGTCCAGTTTATTAGTACTATGGCACTATGGTACCGTGGTAATATAATGTGTTTGAACCATTGTACCATGGTATTTTTGGACGTACCACGGTATACGTAAAAACAACACACTACCATCTACATTATTGTACCATTGGTACTGCCACAGTACGTTTTTGTAAGAAACGGTAAGTTACACCTATGTACTTCATAGAACAGCGTGGTATTATATCGGTAGTGTCCAAATCCAAGGCTTTACCATGGTAACGTACTTTAATTGTTAGTGCAGTGCTGTATCCCAATGGGATCTGACCTTCTGGATGGAGGATTTCCCGCTGCGCCTCAGTCCCATCAGCAGGATTCTGGGTTTACTGTCTGCAGACGGCGAGTTTTCCAGATCTTCCTGCATCATATCCATGTTTTCCACGCCGTAGCCGAAATCTTTAGGGAAAGAGTCCACCAGGCTTCCGGCTAGCTGCGCCTCGTACTCGATCGACATTATAACCCCGTTTTTAAAGCTTTGAATCCCTCTGGTCTGTCTGTGTGGACTCTGTGGGCTCTGTTTGAGTGATTGAGGTGGGATCGGTGTGGATTACAGGTTTAGTTTGAATACAGATGAGGAGGTTTCATAGTGGGTAGCGGTTAGCTTGCTGCATGAATACAAACAAACGGGAAGCTGATCATATGACAGGCGCAGAGGGGAACGCCTGCAGGCGAGCGGAGAGGTCTGCTGTGTGAGGGAGGCCTCTGAGTGGAGCGGTCTCTGAGATGATCAACCTCTCGCTTACATTTTGGAAACATTTTCTGGATATATTATATGTATGAAAGACGATGTATTCTATTTAACGTTTTTTAAACATTGAATGCCGCCAATTATTCTTTTATAATGCAGAACCCACACTAAAATATTTGTGTTGAATTTAATGTACAAACGGAGAACGTAAAAATAAATATAGGCTAATATATTAAAATAAAAATATTATATTCCTAAAAAATGAAGATTGTATATTTTTATTATATTAATATACTAGAATTAGAAAATGAATTATGTTGTAGAAACGTTTTCTTTTAGCTTCAAACGTTAAACATACGATTAAAATAATTATATTATATTATATTATATTATATTACGTTATATTTAGTGCTGTCAAACGATTAATCGTGATTAATCGC
>NW_015559670.1:401837-401990 GCF_001515605.1 Sinocyclocheilus anshuiensis | reverse complement strand
AAACGATTAATCGTGATTAATCGCATCCAAAATAAAAGTTTTAGTTTACATAATATATGTGTATTTACTGTGCATATTTATTATATGTATATATATATAAATACAAACACGTGCATGTATATATTTAAGAAAAATATGTTATGTTTTAATATT
>NW_015559670.1:390020-391997 GCF_001515605.1 Sinocyclocheilus anshuiensis | reverse complement strand
AGTACACATACATATATTATGTAAACAAAAACTTTTATTTTGGATGTGATTAATCGTGATTAATCATTTGACAGCACTAATTATATTATGTTATATTATATTATATTATATTATATTATATTATATTATATTATATTATATTATATTATATTATATTATATTATATTATATTATATTATATTATATTATATTATATTATATTATATTATATTATATTATATTATATTATATTATATTATATTATATTATATTATATTATATTATATTATATTATATTATATTATATTATATTATATTATATTATATTATATTATATTATATTATATTATATTATATTATATTATGTTATATGTTGGAGCTCATCCTACAGGGGGCGCTTATAAACACATGAATGAGTCACACGCTTCTTTCTCATTGACAGACTGTGGCAGCAGAAGAAGCAGCAGCAGTGTAGACAGGAAGAGCGTTTGTGAGTAAAAACAAGCTTTTGCACACATATTTTAAAAGCATATGATTATTCTTCCAGCGTTATATTGGAATACATTTGACACTTTCTGTGTTGTGAGTTTCATAACGTACGTTAATACGCTATTGCCACGTTGATATCAGCTGATAAATTTGAAGATGTTTCATTCAAACACGCGTTTGAAATCTGACCAAAATAAACACAAATATTATACAAATATGTCATTTTGAATGAACAAACGATGATTGTTTAATGAAACAGGATTAATTTAATAAGGAACGCAGTAAGATTTTGTTTAAGGCTGAAACATTGGACTCTGGTTTGTTTTTAATAATGCTGGATTTTATAATGCACTGTTTTATTCAGTTTATGGTTACGGATATGTAAAATATTACACATTTTGGGATTTTATTTTACTTATTTACTTGTACTTGTACTTTACTTGATTACTGAAGTTAATTCATTTTATGTTAGTAGGACAGTGTATTTAAATGAAGATTTAATTGCTGTCAAACAGAACACTACTACATTACATTACTGTTTTCAACATTGATGCTAAGAACCATAATTAATAATTTATCAGGAAATCAGAATATTAGAGTGATTTCTGAAGGTTCATATGAGACTGAAGTAATGGTGCCTGAAAATTCAGTTTTAATAATATTAAAATATTGCTGTTTTTATTGCATTTTGTGAGCAAATAAATGCAGCCTTTGTGAGCTTTGTGACAGAGACTTTTATCAAAAACATTAAAAAAATCTGAATTATTACAAACTTGGCTGCCTGTGTGTGTGTGTGTGTGTGTGTATATTAGAAATATAATAATTACTTTTATTAATTAAAATGTCTTATTTAATATGAATTTCTATTTTGCCTGTTGTTTAAAAAAGCATTTACAATACATCAGACATCAAAATATTAAAATGTACAGTAGAATAGATGGATAACTCTATTTAAAGGGTTAGTTCACCCCAAAATTTGTTTTTTACTCACCCTCAAAGCATCGTAGGTGTATTTGACTTTCTTCTTTCAGACGAATCCAATCGGAGTTATATTAAAAAATTGTCCTGGCCCCTCCAAGCCTTTCAATGGGGGTAAGCGGGTGTTTGTTGTCAACAGTTCAGAAGACGTGAAATAAAGTGCGCGCATCCCTCACACGGCACCGGGGGGTGAATAAAGGCCTCCTGTAGCGAATCCATGCATTTTTGTAAGATAATATCCATATTTCAAACACTTTTTTCTCACTTCCGGTGTCTGTCATATGTGGAAGCCGTTCCGGCGGATGACGTAAGACGTCGACGTTGTGTGATTAGTGACAACGCGGAGACTAGGGTTGGGCGATGTCTACCAAATTGGCATCGGACGATGTCTACAGTGAAACATCGTGATGGACGATGACATCGGGGCGGGGTGGGGGTTAGGGGTGTGCCCGAAGCGTGAAACAAATAACACGTTATATGGAGCCACTAAAAGGTTAGCCGCTTGCTAGCGGTAGCCTGTTGCCTTACACT
>NW_015559670.1:380085-389888 GCF_001515605.1 Sinocyclocheilus anshuiensis | reverse complement strand
CCTCCCATCTCGTAGGCTATTTATTCCCTTTAGGGTTTCCGTAGTACACTTCATTTCCTTTCCGAACACGGAACTGGAATGCGGCGGATTGCGGGAGAGGGGGTGGTGGGGATTCACGATGCCAGCTTAACATCGTGATGTCTGTCAGCCATCGGCGATGGACGATGGCATCGTCTATCGGCCCAACCCTAGCGGAGACAAAACAAAACAAAACGCCGGTCACGAATTAGAAGCACAAAAAGAGGATTTGTAAAGAAAAATATTGAAGGATTTTGATATAAGCCAAGAGGAGACTGGTTTTCCTTTGCTAAAGTAAGGAAACTTGGTTTCCTTTGCTCCTGCATTTCTCAGAGGTGCGCACATGATGCCTACATCCTACGTCATCCGACTGCACGACTTCCGCGCAGTGTTGCCAAGTCCGTGGTTTTCCCGTGGAATTGGGCTACTTTAACACTTGCCGCGGGTTGTTTTTCATGTCCGCGGGTTGAAGCGACTCCAATAACATGATATTTATCCCCTGGAATGCGAATTTTAGGAGGGGAACCCCGCCAAAAATGTGTATTTTACCCCCTGGAACGCGATTTTTAACTGGGGACCCCCTCGAAACGCAATTGGGCTAGTTTTGAGTAGTGATTAGGCGGGTTTTCTTGTGAAAACCTGGCAACCCTGCTTCCGCGCACCACAGTCAGCGGAAGTGAGAAAAGAGTGTTTATTATGTTTGAAAAATGGATATTTATCTTACAAAAATGCATGGATTCGCTACAGGAGGCCTTTATTCACCCCCCGGAGCCGTGTGAGGGATGGCTTATTATGGATGCACGCACTTTATTTCACGTCTTCTGAACTGTTGACAACCAACACCCGCTTACCCCCATTGAAAGGCTTGGAGGGGCCAGGACGATTTTTAATATAACTCCGATTGGATTCGTCTGAAAGAAGAAAGTCACATACACCTAGGATGCTTTGAGGGTGAGTAAAACACAGGCTAATTTTCATTTTTGGGTGAACTAACCCTTTAACCCCTTTGAAACCTGCTGTAATAAAACAGTATGTTGTTTTGTGGATTGTTTTCCTTCTCTAGAGGCGCTGTATGCAGACATGAGTGTCCCAGACTACATGCAGTGTGCTGAGGACCATCAGACGGTCCTGGTAGTGGTCCAGCCCATGGGCATCGTCCCAGAGGATCAGTTCTTCCGCATCTACAAACGCATTGCCAGCGTGAGCCAGGTCAGCATACGGGACTCCCAGCGCGTCCTCTTCATCCGTTACCGCCACCATTACCCCCCTGAGAACAACGAGTGGGGCGACTTTCAGACCCACCGCAAAGTGGTGGGTCTCATCTCAGTGACCAGCTGCACCACGACCAAAGAGTGGCCGCAGACGTCCGATCGGTTCCACGGGCAGAAGGAGGTGTTCGGCTCCACGCTGTACGACTCGCGGCTGCTGGTGTTCGGGCTGCAGGGGGAGGTGGCGGAACAGCAGCGGACAGATGTGGCGTTCTACCCCAGCTATGACGATTGTCCTGATGTGGAGAAGCGGGTGGAGGATTTCGTGGAGTCTATATTTATCGTCCTGGAGTCGAAAAGACTGGACAGAGCAACTGATAAATCTGGCGATAAGATACAACTGCTGTGTGTGCCGTTTGAGAAGAAGGACTTTGTGGGCTTGGACACAGACAGCAGGTGAGTTTGGGCTCTGAGAATATGTTAATCTTTATCGGCAGCCAGATTAATCGGTTGTTGGAAAACCCATTACCTATATGTCTGTATCTAGAAAAGGGTGGCTCATGAAACTTTAATTAACACTTAATTAATATCTTGCTAAGGCAAGCATAATTTTTCGGGATGCATGATATAGAGGTACTATATCGGTTATTATCAGCTGATATTAAAGATATTTTTTACATTTATTGTTTGATATTTGGATATATTAGCCAGCTATTTACTTGTTGTACGTGCTATTTTTCTGTATTTTTCCATTTTAGATGACCTTTACTATCATCGAATGCTAACAAAGTTATTCTTGATAAATGCTATTGGGTCATTCCGTGTCAACTCAACCAGAGGTCCCCGGCTTAAATTTTTGATTTTGCTAATATTTTTTCTGAAGAAAGACAGACAGGTATAGTGATGAAAGCTAAAATATTAAATGTCATGGATGAATATTTACTGAGTAATCCACTATTTTGTAGAGGGGGGTCAAAATGGCACTTTTCACCTGAGATTCAGAGCCAAATTACAGGAGGTTAAAAATGACTTCAGAAAGATGGCAGCATCACAGTGTTATTTTTACACAGAGATTGGTAGGTATGTTAGTAAAATCTGTTGACTTGAGCAATCTTTGTTGCATTGTTTGCCAATGGTGACCATTCAAAAATGGGGAAACAGCACTTTTCAATTTTTTTTTCTCCAAAGTTTGCATGCCTGTAACTCAAAACATATAAAAGATATCTTAATGCCCTTTTATATATTGGGTCTTAACAAACTGTTCTTTTGGCATCTTAATTTTTAAGGCCCTATATTGTTTGGTTCCAGAGATACTGGAATTTTAATATGGCTTCAGGAGTAAATTGTTAAAATGTACATATTTTCAGTGGTCAAAAACCAAATGTGAGTCAATTTGCAAAAATATGATACTTTTTTTCTTTTAAAGAGGAATGTCTGAAGAACAAACAATGTTGAAACTAAAGATTTATCTCGTTTACTTCTGTCAAAGCAACTGCATTGAACATGCCTGTCTGAGTGCCATAAATATTCTTTTTCCAAAGTTTGCATGCCTATAAATCAAGAAATATTAAAGATATCACACAATATGATTTTAGATTCTAGTTCCTAAGAAAGGGTTTTTGTTTTTGGGAATTTTAATTTTGAAGGCCCTACATTGTTCAATCCCAGAAATATGGGAGTCTCAATAAGGCTACATTTTCAGATTTCAGCGCTTGAAAACCAAATGTTGGTCACTTTGTATACAGCTGATACTTATTGTATTTAAAGCAGAATGTCTGAAGAATAAGTAATGTTGAAACTAGGAATGCATCTTGTTTCCTTGCTTCCCTCTATCAAAACAATTGTACAGGACATACCTGTTTGAGTGTCATGCATATTCTTTTTCCAAAATTTGTGTGCCTGTAACTCAAGATGTATTCTTAATATGATTTTAGATTCTTGTTCCTAAGAAAGGGTTTTTGTTTTTGGGAATTTTCATTTTTAAGGCCCTATGTTGTTTAATCTTGGTGCAGCTCCATGTACAAATTGTTGTATCCTACACATATTCACACCAAATGTGGTTTTGTGTTTATCTAGTCATCACTGCTAACAATGCAAATAATAACAGTAACCCTGGGTTTAGGAATGTACAGTGTGACGCATCAGATTACGACCAGGATTAATTATTAACTCTAGGTAAAGTATGAACAGTGTGAAACGTAAAATAAGATTACCCAGGATCCCATTTACCTGGGGTTTAGAATTACCCAGTGCTAATTATTTCAAGTGTGAGAGACCTTAAATGTTTGAGGTATTATCAGTGATTATGCCAAATATGCCCTTTAGCACTATGATTATGCTCACGTTATATAACCATAAAAAAGCTAAATAAACTCTAATTAATCCAGGTTAGGCAAATCTTGGTTTACTAATGTGAATGCAATGTGGTAAAAGCAACCACTTTTCCCTATGAGGTGTGGGACTTGATTCAACCATGTTACAATACTGTCTGTTTGAACTCTTGGTAGCTTCTTTCAAATATCCCTGAAACTGATTCAAAAATAGAATCTTATGAATAGACTACTGAGAGAAAGATAATGTCCCTCAACTTTTACCATTTCAGTGCATTTTTAGCACTCCGACAGGTATGTTCTGTGCATATTGTTTTGATAGATGGAAACAAGATGCATTCCTAGTTTCAACATTACTTATTCTTCAGACATTCTGCTTTAAATACAATAAGTATCAGCAGTACACAAAGTGACTAACATTTGCTTTTCAGCCACTAAAATAGGTATTATTCAACAATCTGAAAATGGAGCCTCATTGAGATACTTTTTATGAGAAAAAATACTTTTTGAGTTACAGGCATGCAAACTTTGGAGAAAAAACTTGAAAAGTGCTGTTTCTCCATTTTTGAATGGTCACAATTGGCACGCAATGCAACAAAGATTGTTAAATTCAACAGATTTTACTAATAGACCTACCAATCTCCGTGTAAAAATAACATTGTGATGCTGCCATCTTTCTGAAGTCATTTTTAACCTCCTGTAATTTGGCTCTGAATCTCAAGTGAAAATTGCCATTTTGACCCCCTTCTACAAAATAGTGGATTACTCAGTAAATATTCATCCATGACATTTAATATTTGGGCCATCATTACTATACATGTTTATCTTTCTTCAGAAAAAAATATTAGCAAAATCAAAAATTTGAGCCGGGGAAATTCCTGAAATTTGGTTGATTTGACACGGAATGACCCTAATATTTTATTACCACTACTAAATGTAAACTTTTAAAAAATTTCTTAATATATGTATTTTTCATACTGTACATTATAATGTTGTGATGCCTAATTTTATTTGTAGCATTTATACTGACTGATTTTATTTTTTGTTTTATTTTTTGTTATTTTTATTTAGACAATGGATTTCCAAACTTTTTGTCAGCCGAAACCCTAAAATATTTACTTGAAGTTTCTCCTGAGATATATAAATGTTTATATATATATATATATATAAAATCTCAATAATAAAATATTTAGATTTATGTATTTTTTTAAACATGTTATTTTGAATTAATTAATTTAAATTTTTATAGTAATAAATTTGCATGTTCATATATCATTCATGTGGCCAGTAAACAAATAAAATAAAATATTTTGTAGATATTTTATATATAGTGTATATATACACATTTATTTATGTTTTTGCATTTTAGCATACAAGTACATAAATAAAATGTTTATATATTGATAATATAGTCCAATAAATGAATAGGTAAAAGAATAAAAACAAATTATGCATTTTATATATTGTTATGTGTTTTATTTTGAATGTACTTATTTGAAATTTTTATGATTTGAGAAGTTATTTGCTTTTTTCAACCCACAAACCCGCTGCAGTTCATCTGCAGATCGTAATTCATCTGAACTGAAGTCTGAATCGACTGTGGTAAATACTGAATGCCCAGGGGTCCCACAGTATATGATGGTTTTGCTTGTAGGTCAACCGTGCATGATCTTCTATCCTTTTTCATGAGTTTTGCCATTTGTTTTTCATTGCTATTGTCTTTTCTTCCCTTCAATTGTTTTGCCTTGTTTTATTTGTCTTTCTTCTTTTCTTTCATACTGTCCTGTGAGTTTATTATTGGGTGTGAAAAGGTGAGCCGGTTTAGTTCATTCTTACCTGATCAGCCTGTTCCTCTCCCCGTCAGTGACACAGTGGTTGGACCTCGATTCTCTTGTGTCTCAGTTTAGAGTAGAAAGGTCAAATTTTTGAGATGAAAGTCAATGTGCAGGAATGGAAAAAGATTTTGAAACTTTGTGTCCTCATGTCGTCTTCGAGTCGATTGTTTAAAGGTGAAGTGTGTCTTTTTTTTTTTTGTTGTTGAGCGATTTATCATCTTTAGAATAAACCAGTGGCAAACTTCCTGCTTGCTTGACTAATGGTAGATTTGTACTGTTTTGCAGTTCTGTTTGGTTATGCGTAGTTGACACACTTCACCTTTATGGTGAGAATATTTTAAATCTGTGTTGGAAATATGGGAACAATTCTTTGGGTTCTGGTGCCTGAAAGGGTCAAGTGTTTAATCAAGCATACTGTATTTCTTATTCACTATCTCTGTCTGTTTTAACTGCAGAAATGCATGGATGTCATTCAGTAATTCATAAGTGATTGCTCGCAAAGCTTTATGCTCATCTCATCTACGGTCGCAGCATGAATTTGAATATGACATCCATGCGTCTATAGAAAACACTCCCTGAGTTTAGTTGTGAAGTTCTTGATCGGAAGTTAAACATATAAATATAAATATAGTATATATAATATAATGAATATATATTCTATGTTTATAAAGATTATATTTATTTATATAAAGCAATACTATTAATTCTAGTTTTATAAAATAATAATCTTAGTAATTATCTATATACTGTATATATGCTATGTATATTAATATTGTTACTTTTATACACAAGTAAATACATGTATTTTGATTTTTTTTCTATGTTTCTCTTTCTCTATATAAAATGATTATATATAAATACTATTATTGTAACAATTGCTGATTTTTTAATTAATTGACTTATTTGGTGCATATTTTATGTTATTATCAATATTATAAATCTTTTTTTCTCTCCAATATAGCATTGAAACATTTAAAGGTGATAGTTTAGTGTGTTTGTATCTGTCAAAAAAATGCTTGAATTGGGCAAAAAAATAAATAAAGCCCTGATGTTGAAGTTTTCAATATTGGCTTAATCATTAGACTATTGCTGATCATAAAGTATTTATATGTTTACTGATACATCCTCTCTATGTAAAAGTGTAAACTTATAAAAGTTAAGATGAAGAATATTCTCCTGTTTCTCTCCTGTCTGGTTGTCACTTGAATAACACTTGACCCTCTTGCACACTATCTATAGGGGTCCTTCCACCAGCGTTTTACCTCCTCATGTTTATAAAATAGAAATCCCTCATTTTAAAAAATTTATTTATTTTTTTCATCCCCATGGGATTGACCTCAAGTTGCTTTATGTCCCCTTTAGTTAAAATCCCCCCCTCCCAGTTTTGCCTGTGCATCCCCTTCCTTCTGCATCCGTATCTTCACCTCCAGCTTCCCTCTCTCTGTCTGTAAATCCTGGGCTAAGACAGAAGACCAAGCTTGATGCAAAACCACATCAGCATATTTATGTTCCATATAAGGAGAGCCAAATGAGACGACATCGATCCACCGCTGATAAAAATAACTTTAATTAAATATGGCTGACGTCACCTGCACTTGGCTGCGAGCGCGTCTTGCATCGATTAAGCTCTGTGCGTAAATGCTGAATGTTTATCTGACGCCTGTTGCTGCTCCTCTTCCTCAGGCACTACAAGAAACGCTGTCAGGGCCGCATGAGGAAGCACGTCGGGGATCTGTGTTTGCAGGCAGGCATGCTGCAGGACGCCCTCGTACATTATCACATGGCTGTAGAGCTGCTGCGGTCTGTCAATGACTTCCTGTGGTTGGGAGGTAAGATGGTGATTGATTGATAAACGTTTCACAGATATACTTTCACACCAAGTCAGTGTTATTTTAGTATCATTGTTAGGGCTGCACGATTATGACACAAATCATAATTGTCGATTATTCCTTTGAAATTGTAATTGCGATTTATTAATTTACGATTAAATGAATGATGTCTACACCTTTGTTTGAAGCAACTGCATGCCATATTTTTATATGAAAATAAACAAGCTGAAAACACTAACTGAAAAACTTTTATTGCTTTTCTATAGTATTAAGCCTCAAATGTCAACTATACATCGGATTGGTTTCTCTTTAAATAAAAAGGTAAAAATATGCATGGTATTATAATGTTATACTAAAATTAAAACAATGGAAAAACCCTTAAGATAACATGTAGAAAGAAAAAACATCTTAAGCATGCAGAATAACATAAGTGGACTTTGAATGATTAATTGCTGCTTTGAACGATTGTAATTGTGGTATCCGTAATTGTAATTGCGATTAGAAATTCGATTAATTGTGCTGCCCTAATCATTGTGATACTTTTATAGTTTAGTAATATGTTAAAATAGTTTTTTATATTTTCATTTAAATTCAAGTTTGAGTAATTTTGTTGTTTTTATAAAATGTAGTAGTTTTTGTAATATTGTAATAATAATTGATGAATATTAAAAGCCTCAAATGTCAACTATACATCGGATTGGTTTCTCTTTAAATAAAAAGGTAAAAATATGCATGGTATTATAATGTTATACTAAAATTAAAACAATGGAAAAACCCTTAAGATAACATGTAGAAAGAAAAAACATCTTAAGCATGCAGAATAACATAAGTGGACTTTGAATGATTAATTGCTGCTTTGAACGATTGTAATTGTGGTATCCGTAATTGTAATTGCGATTAGAAATTCGATTAATTGTGCTGCCCTAATCATTGTGATACTTTTATAGTTTAGTAATATGTTAAAATAGTTTTTATATTTTCATTTAAATTCAAGTTTTAGTAATTTTGTTGTTTTTATAAAATGTAGTAGTTTTTGTAATATTGTAATAATAATTGATGAATATTTAATTTTTTATTTAAAATTAATATTATTAATTCATTTAGTTATTAAACTAAATAAATCAGAAATGTTAATAGCTGAAATAGGAAATATATATAAAAAATAAACCTAATCTTAGTTAAAAAAAACCCCCATAGCTTTAGTTAACTTATAGTATCAATCAATACTATTATAGTTTTTGTTAATATTTTATTCATTTCGTTTTTTATATTTTCGGTTTTCATTTTAAGTCTGAAGTTTTAGTATATTTTTGTACATTAAAAAAAAACAAAAAACAAAACAGTAGTTTAATGTTTATTTGAGTTATTTTAGAACATCAAGTTAAAATAAAAGAAAATGAGATGTTAAAAACTTATTATTTTATTTTATTTTATTAAAATTTTCAGTCAACAAGTTTCAGTACTTTTAGGGCCAGTTTTAGTAAACGGCAAATTAGCGTGAGAGCACAATTCCAAAGCAGCACTGATGGGAGGGGAAATTTATGTGGGTGATTTACTAACAACACGCAAATTAAAGAACACAGACGCAACATCTCATTTACATATCGACCAACGCAATATAACAAGCGCAGCGCAAATCAGCGTAGTCGCAAGTAAAGAATAAAGAAATAATTAAGCCACAGTATGCTACGTTGAAAAGAACTGGAGGCCAAAAAAATGAAGGTTTGCTAGAAGTTTTGATAGACCTGGTATTGCGAGACTCGTAGTTGAGGGTTCCAAGTCATCTTTTATTTCCTGAAGCAAATTAAAAATAACATGGCTTGGCAAACGATATGTTCGGACAATGTGTTCTTCTGGCATTCCAAATAAATTAATAGGCTACATGTGGAAAAAAATCCTCTCCCTTCTACCACACGCTCTCTGTTCTCTGCGGTGCCTCCTCTAAGCAACAATAATTGCAGCCATTTCAATCGCAAAATAGTTTACGACTTGCTTTTTTGGCCGTTAAATAATGGCGCAAATGCTAGTAATTTGATGAGCGCAAACGTTAGTAAAACGCATTGCGTGATTCATTTGAATACTCTCCTCCTATAAATGTTGCGTCTGAAAGGGACACTCCTATAAATGCATATTCAGTAAGGTCAAGCGCAAAAATAACTGTCCACACCTTTTCAGTGCTAATTCGTCACTGCGCGTCTTTAGTAAAAACTGACAGTACAATTTTAACGCTAAAAGACGGTTTGCGCTGGCGCAAGCTGTTAGTAAAACTGGCCCTTAGTTACTATAATTATTCTGGTGTGATAAAATCACTATGCAAAATGATATCCATTTTTAAAACTCATGTGCTGACCAGCTAACTAAGCTAACAAATCCAGTCAACTTTCATCACAATCTCCAACTCTTCACCTCCAAGCAACTGACATCTTCAGTCTTTGCCCAAATGCATCTTGCTTTAAAACCTGCATGACAGATGAACTGTCCAGTGATGAATAGTAACAGTGAAATGGTTTGTGTGTTGTTCCTCAGCTGCTTTGGAGGGCTTGTGTTCTGCCTCTGTCATCTTCCATTACCCAGGAGGCACTG
>NW_015559670.1:366666-379993 GCF_001515605.1 Sinocyclocheilus anshuiensis | reverse complement strand
GGGGAAGAGCGGAGCCCGCAAACCTGGCGTCTCCTCTGCTGCCGACGCTGGAAAGAGACACAGACCTGGTCAGTGCAGTCAGACACATCTATAACAACACTTTTTATCTAAACAAACAGTATCAAGATGATTTACTTCATCATATTTTTGGTTTAATGGCTTGAGAGATTCTGGAGTTCGTATTTAATTCTGTTGTAGATCTTCTGTATTATTATTATTATCTTTGCTTTTTTTCCCCACACACATATATTCAAGAAAGAAATGTAAGGATCTCCTGAAGAGCGGAGCCCGCAAACCTGGCGTCTCCTCTGCTGCCGACGCTGGAAAGAGACACAGACCTGGTCAGTGCAGTCAGACACATCTATAACAACACTTTTTATCTAAAGAAAAAACAGTATCAAGATGATTTACTTCATCATATTTTTGGTTTAATGGCTTGAGAGATTCTGGAGTTCATATTTAATTCTGTTGTAGATCTTCTGTATTATTATTATTATCTTTGCTTTTTTTCCCCACACACATATATTCAAGAAAGAAATGTAAGGATCTCCTATGGAAACTGAAATAATGATTTTATTTACATCATCAATTAATTTGTAAGTGAATGAGCCAGTGAAAGAGTGGGATGTCTCCTAAATGATATGTCCGCACATGCTCGGATGTAATTTATTGCTCTTTGATGTTTATTTCTTAAATGAAACATTAGGAGTGAATTGTCAAATTTTCTCCACTGACGGCAGCAGAAGCGTTTAGTCTAAAGCAGACACATGATTATTGCTCAGTCTGTTATGCTGATCTAAAGCAGAGGAATGTGAGATCATTCTAAAACAGAGCAACATAGTTAGTTTTCAATTGATCTATTTATTTATTTTGTAAAATGTATTATTATTATTATTATTATTTCCCCTTCCCCTTGAAATGTAATATACTGTGGTTTAGGTATCGCTTTTCTTTCTTTCTTTCTTTCTTTCTTTCTTTCTTTCTTTCTTTCTTTCTTTCTTTCTTTCTTTCTTTCTTTCTTTCTTTCTTTCTTTCTTTCTTTCTTTCTTTCTTTCTTTCTTTCTTTCTTTCTTTCTTTCTTTCTTTCTTTCTTTCTTTCTTTCTTTCTTTTTCTGTATTTTTTTCTTTTTGATATTTTTTCCCTTTTTCTTTCATTTTTCTTTTCTGTTTTTAAATAAATAAAATGAAAAAAATCATATTAATTTGCTCATATTAACCTCTATATGAAACTCTATAACATTGTATTTTAACTCCATTAATAAATAAGCATATTCATTTACACGTTTCATTTGCTAATTAATGCGCTGTGGTGGGGTTTTTGCTACAGATTTGCATCTACAGTAGTTCCAAAAAGTATTTGCGCACTTGAAAGTAATTTCATTTTGGTGCATAACAAATTATCAAATCAAATGGCATTTATTTTTCAACAAATAGACACTTTCCAAGTAAAATATTTCACAACAATTATGTGTATGATGAATGATAAAAATAGATGCTGTTCAAAATGAAGAGCAAAAACACAGCATTTGTGCAGATGCATTTTGGTTTGATATTTTAATATCTAATCCAGTGACATTCACATATTTTAAGTAAGACTTAAAGGAATAGTTCACAAACATTTTTACTCATCCTCAGGCCATCCAAGATGAGTTTATTTGTTTATGGGAACAGATTTGGAGAAATGTAGCACTACATCACTTTGTGCACCAGTAAATTCACTGTGCAGTGAATGGGTGCCGTCAGAATGGGAGTCCAAACAGCTGATAAAAACATAGCAATTATTCACAAGTAATCCACATGACTCTGTTAATGTCTTGTGAAGCAAAAGCTGTGTTGTAAGAAACAAATCCATCTCAAACCATTGCTTCCAGCTAAAATACGAGTCCTCTGTCCATAATATTGCTTTCTCCTGTGAAAAAGTTGAATCGGGAGAGAAATATGCACAGAGCAAGCACCGTTTACAAACAAAAACAATTCTAAACAAATATATCGGTGGATTTTGATGTGAGAGGGCAACAGAGGAGGACGGACTTTTTCACTGGATGAAGCATTATTATAGATTATGGACTCATGTTTTAGCTGGAAGTGACAATTTAAAGTTAAAATGCCTCGATGGATTTGTTTCTTACAAAGAAAGAAACAAACTTTTTTGTTAATATATTCTGAACTAAGAGAATGAATATTGTTCTTTTAAAGCTTGCATGCTTCCTCAGTGTCTGTTAATGGTCATTATTTAGAACGAGCCCATCACTTCTTAGTCGTGCTGCATGTCTGCTCATCCCCACTGCTCTATAGACAGCTTTATGATCATTCAGCAATGTCAGGATCATAACAGACCATTTTGTGCCCTGATATGTGCTGTACTACTAACACTGCTCGCTGCAAGAGTGAACCAGGTTCTCTCTCTCTCTCTCTCTCTCTCTCTCTCTCTCTGTCTCTCCCTCTCTGTTTGTTTATCTGTCCGTATTCAGGCGCTCAAGAAGTTCTCATTGATCCAGGTACAGTAAAGCACATGTGTAGCTCAAGATATGGCTCTTGTTCCTGCCCGTTTGTGCAATTGTGACGTAGTTTTAGTTACTTGGTTGTGCTTGTGCATGTGTGCATGTGTTTGGGTGACCTTTTGTGTTTCTGATCTGACAGCAATGAAAATAAATATCTACAGTGATTTCAGTGCATGGATTTGAATTCTTACTTTTGATTTCAGCTGGATTTCTAACACTCTTGCAATCATTAGATGGGAATTTTTGTGTGTTTTCTTATTGATTTTTGACTGATTCAAACATCCATTATAAAAATCAGCAGTGCAGATACTTACTGATCAGATTGGTTTATGTTTTTGATGATAACGCTTAACCATAATTTTTTAGTAGTAACTAATGGGTTTGACATGGGGATTTAATTTAGACTTGCAGGATTTTCCAGTACAGTACAACTTTACAACATCTGCTATTTACTGCCACTAGAGGTCAGTGTTTTGCTGTCATTTGTATTTCTTGTGAAAATTGTTAAAGATAAGAGATTCAATTTACATAATAAAATAAAAAGATTTAATTGTTTTTAATGGATTTCTCATTTCTTTAATGCGGTTGGCCAGGTAAAACCAACAGTTCTTGGCTCAAAATGCAAATTTGCAAAGTGCAGTTTGTGAATAGTATTTATGAAAATCCTTTCCAGGAGGTTATTAAAGTTAAATAAAAAATGATGCACTGATGAATCGTTCCCAATGCGACCAGGGACATGGATTAATAAAGTAAATAGTGTCAATTTGTTCTCTTGTTTCTTTAATAAACATCCTGAGCGTGTGATTATTTTTCTCATTCCTATAAAAAAATGTTTCTTGATGACTTTCATATTTAATTCAAGAGATTGCTTGTCGAGTTCCAGGTCTGATACTCGTTTGCAGCATCTTATATCTCAGAGCTGCATAATGCAAAAATCTTTAATGTTATTGTGTGCTTTATAGCATTTAGAAATAAGGTAATGTGAATGGAAGGGTTACAGTGGCATGCAGAGTACAGAATTGGCTTGTTTTCTTAATCTTTCATAGTGAATTTCTCATGGTCGTTTCTCTTGTTTTCCTGTCCAGGTGCTCTGACGACCAATGGCATCAGTGCAGACACGAGCACTGAGATCGGCCGAGCCAAGAACTGCCTGAGTCAGGAGGACATCATCGAGAAATACAAGGAGGCCATCTCTTACTACGGCAAGGTAATTTCTTGCACACAAAGGATCTGCTCTTTCTGAGATGCTGTTCTCTGCTGTGGAGGATCAAATTTGTTTTCTGGAAGTTCTGTCCATGTGTTATTTTGGTACCATTGAGATACTGCTATAGTATTATTATTATTTAGAATCAGTCACAGTTTAGTAATTTTTGTTGATAATTTTTAGTATTTTTTTTTTTTAATATGTCCATATAGTTTTTATTAATTTTTTATTTCAGTTTTAGTTATTTTTTTAAGGTTTTAGTTCAGTGCTGCAATTATTTGATCTAAAAAATACAGTAATATTTTGAAATATTATTACAATTTAAAATAATTGCTTTCTATTTTAAATTATTCTAAAATAAAATTTATTACTGTGATGCAAAGCTGAATTTTCAGCATCATTACTCTAGTCCTCAGTGTCACATGATCCTTCAGAAATCATTCTGATATAATGATTTGCTGCCCAAGAAACATTTATTATTAGCAATTTTGAAAACAGTTGTGCTTCTTAATTAATTTTGAATGTAAATATTTTTGTCAGTATGCTTTGATGAATAGAAAGTTTAAAACAACGGCATTTATCTGAAGTGTAAGTATTTTATTAAAATATAAATGTTTTTACTGTCAGTTAACTGCAAAACAAAATGTTAGCGTTAAAATCTGATTTAATGAGGCACATTTAAAGCACCTCTAAAACAGCCTTTGCAAACTCTTTTAATAATAAAAATGTAATTATTTATTGAACATGGATGTCTGGCCTTTTTAAAAATAATAAGTCTACCAAAGCCTTGTATTATAGCGATTCAGTTAGGGGAGTTTTAAGTGCACATTGCTTCGTGCCTAACAGTGCTTTTTAAATGTGGTGAAACCACTTTAACATGCAGTTTCTCGTGGCTTATTGTTTTATTAAACCCTCAAAGTTCTGTTTCATTATTCATCAACTCTCACTCTGCGCTGGCAAACAGGGCCGGCTCGTTTTTAAGCAGGTGTTTTTCTCACAATGCCTCTGCTGATGTGCATCTCACAGCAAGTAGCCCCTAGAGATGGTCTAAATTCTGGTATTGAAATATCTTTTTGCATGGTGCATTTTAAACTCACTGTTTCTCGTCTTGAGTGAGGCTCTTGAAAAGTAAAGTATTTGACCCCAGTCTTGTGAATGGAGCTGCTTATTCAATCTCAACTGCTCATTTCTGCCACATCAGCTGTTCTGCCAGCAGCCAGCAGGGGACACTGCAGCCTTGTAAATTCATAGATTTGAACAGAGCACTTTGTGCCACTATCCACTGCTGTGTTTTGATTTTCAAATATGATGACACATCCTGAGCAGAGATACGTAAGACATGGACGTACAGCATGACCTTTCTCTGACCTGAAGCTATTTTCTTTAAATACTGTCCAGTGAGCTTCAATATTGCAAGTTTTTATCTTTCTCAGAGGCCAGTTTTCACAATCTGAAATTATATTTTAACTTGTGAGTAAGCCAAAACATGTATAGCAGCAAGATAGAAATGACTGGGGTCAGCATGGTTTTTAGCTAAAATTAAAACAAATAATTCCTGAATCCCTATTTTTTGTGCTCTATTTATCTTATTGTATTAAAAAAGGCTTAATAATTAAAATTTTAAATGATTAAATTTTATTGAAAAATTTTTTGACCAATTTTTTTAACTAATATTTTAATATTTTTTAACTAATATTTTCTAATATTTGCACTTCAGTATTGCAAGTTATTATAATCTTTATGGTCTCAGAGGGCAATTTTCACAATCTGAAATTATATGTTAACCTGTAAATATGACAAAACATGTTTAGCAGAATGAGTGAAATATCGGCATGATGTGCCTTTATGAAAATGTTTTTAAAACCTTATTTATTATTGTATTAAAGAATTTAATAATAAATGTAATTTAATATTATGATTTAATCATGAACAAAACATTTTTTTATTAAGTTAAGTTTTAAAACAAAAATAAAATAATAAAAAAAATTGAATGAATTTTAAATGAATTAAAATGAATTATTTTTTTTTCTTTTGTCATTTTTAAATTTGATAAAAATGTTATAATTTATGGTCTCAGAGTGCAATTCTCACAATCTGTTATTATGTTGTAACTTGTGAAAAAGCCAAAACATAGGCGCAAAAACTTTGTGCATTAAAAACCCATTTAAATAAAATAATTCATTAAAATGTATTTATTTATTTAAAAATGTAAGTTTTTTTTTTTTTTAAGTTAAGCTTGAATTTCTCAGATGGATATACAGTATCTCACAAAAGTGAGTACACCCCTCACATTTCAGCAACCGTTTTATTATATGTTGTCAAGGGACAATACTATAGAAATGAAAATTGGATATACTTTAGACTAGTCAATGTGCAGCTTGTATAGCAGTACAGATTTACTGGCCTCTAAAAATAACTCAACATAAAGCCATTGTTGTCTAAATAACTGGCAACAAAAGTGAGTACACCCTAAGTGAATATGCCAAAACTGTGTCTAAAGTGTCAATATTTTGTGTGAGCACCATTGTTATCTAGCACTGCCTTAATCCTCCTGGGCATGGAATTCACCAGAGCTGCACAGGTTGTTGCTGGGATCCTCTTCCACTCCTCCATAATGACATCACGGAGCTGCTGGATGTTAGACACATGGCGCTTTTCCACCTTCCACTTGAGGATGCCCCACAGGTGCTCAATAGGGTTCAGGACTGGAGACATACTTGGCCACTCCATCACCTTCACCTTCAGCTTTCTCAGCAAGGCAGTTGTCATCTTGGCGGTGTGTTTGGGGTCGTTATCATGTTGGAAAACTGCCGTTTAGGGAGGGCATCATGTTCTGCATCAGAATGTCACAGTACATGCTGGAATCCATGTTTCCCTCAATGAACCGCAGCTCCCCAGTACCAGCAGCACTCATGCAGCCCCAGACCATGATGCTACTACCACCATGTTTGATTGTAGGCAAGACACAATTTCCTTGGTACTCCTCACCAGGGCGTCGCCACACATGCTGGACACCATCTGAGCCAAACAAGTTTATCTTAGTCTCATCAGACCACAGGACATGGTTCCAGTAATTCATACTCTTGGACAGGTTGTCTTCAGCAAACTGTTTGCGGGCTTTCTTGTGAGCCAGCTTTAGAAGAGGCTTCCTTCTGGGACGACGGCCATGCAAACCGACTTGTTGCAGTCTGCGGCGTATGGTTTGAGCACTGTCAAGCTGACCTCCCGCTTCTGCAACCTCTAAAGCATTGCTGGCAGCACTCATGCGTCTGTTTTTTGAAGCCAGCTTCTGTACCTGACGCACAGCACGAGGACTCAACTTCTTTGATCGACCCTTGCGAGGCCTGTTCCAAGTGGAACTCGTCGTAGAAAACCTCTGTATGACCCTGGCCACTGTACTGCAACTCAGTTTAAGGGTGTTACAGATCTTCTTATAACCTAGGCCATCTTTGTGGAGAGCAACAATTCTAATTCTCAAATCCTCAGAGGGTTCTTTGCCATGAGGTGCCATGTTGAACATCCAGTGGTCAGTATGAGAGAATTGTACTCAAAAGCACCAAATTTTAACTGCTCTAATACAAGATACACAAATTTGTATGGTCCTGTCAAACAGACAAAAACATGAACATGATGAATAGGACATGTGGCTTTGCATGGTTAAATGACATACAGCTGTTATCACTTAGGGTGTACTCACTTTTTTTTGCCAGCTATTTTGACAATAATGCCTGTATGTTGAGTTATTTTCAGAGGACAGTAAATCTGTACTACTATACAAGCAGCATATTGACTACTCTAAAATATATCCAAGTTTCATTTCTATTGTATTGTCCCTTAAGAAGATATACTAAAATAGTTGCTGAAAAGTGAGGGGTGTACTAGATACTGTATGTGTGGACCTGCCCATGATTAATTGCGTTGATTTATTTATTTTTTATAAATTTTTTTAATATAAACAATTAATGCACTAAATTACCAGTTTAAGTTGACAGCTCATAACTCATAAAAATGAAAATCTTGTGGTCTGTCTTTCAGTATAAGAGTGCAGGAGTGATTGAGCTGGAGGCCTGTATTAAGGCTGTCAGAGTGTTGGCCATTCAGAAACGAGCCATGGAGGCTTCTGAATTCCTGCAGAACGCCGTTTACATCAATCTAGGCCAGGTGAGGGCTTGCAACAAGTCAGTTTTCAAAGCTGCTCAATTAGGAATGGTCTTTGAACGTTTGTCTATGTGTTCAGCTGTCAGAAGAGGAGAAGATCCAGCGATACAGTGTGCTATCAGAGCTCTACGAGCTCATCGGCTTTCACCGGAAATCAGCGTTCTTCAAACGCGTCGCAGCCATGCAGTGTGTGGCGCCCACTATCCCTGAACCGGGCTGGAAGGCCTGTTACAAACTCCTGCTGGAGACCCTGCCGGGATACAGCCTCTCTCTAGACCCCAAAGACTTCAGTAAAGGTAACACGAGATGTTTCTTCTAGGGCTGGTTAAGTTGTACTATTATAATGATTGTTTTTGAAGCTGTTAAGCCTAAATCTAGATGGGACTTTAACAGAAATGGTCATTCACAGTCACTGTTTGGTCGATTTTAATGATCATTTGAAGGACAGCCTGTTTGAAGTACCACCAGTTTTTTTTTTTTTACAGAACGATGTTATAAAGTAAAATAAAAGTGTTTTATTAAACATTTATTTTTATAACTGAATGCACCACATTATGAAAGCGTATACTTTTCTTCTTGGCCTTATTGTAATTGATCTGATTGTATGTCTGGATAGACTCAAGAATGTGTCCATGTCCAACAACCTAAGTACTGAAGCAGTGTTATTTTAGTATTCTTTATATACTATTTTATATACAGTATTTATTAATATTTTGAATTGGCTATTTTCAGTTTTCATTTTCATTTTAGGTTAGGTTTTAGTAATTTTATGTGCTTTTGTCGTTTGTCATTTTTAAAAATATATATTTCTCTATAGCTTTAATTTATTTTTATTTCAGTTTTAGTTTTGTAATTTTAGTACAGCAACTACATTTTTATTTTATTTCGATTAATTGCCAATGCAACACATTGTATTTTATTTTTTTGTGTAATATTTATATTTTAGATTACATCTATAACATTTTTCAGCTTTATTTTAATGAATAAAAATGAATCTGAATAGTTTTAGTATGAAAGCCTTATTATTCATCTTCTCATGGTCCCAACTTAAGGTATTTTCTCATTTTTCCTGACATATTTAGAAGTAACAGTGTCATTTATATGCAGATAATGCAATGGATAATAAGAACAATCAGACTCCAAATTAAAAAGTTATGTTCATTCATGTTTATATTTATTTGGTCCTATAGTTAATTACAATTAGGCACTTTTTTTCTGTGTCTAAATCATGACAAAATTACAAGAAAACTAGTTATTTCACGATTAAGACAAAATGACTAGCGTTTTATTCTGTCTAGTTTTGCTCACCCTGCTCTTTACATATCTGTATGACTATTAGTAATTTAAAAATCCATATCGGTCAGAAGACGTGTATAAGGTTGAGTATCTATTTTGCCTGGTTGAAAGGCATTATCCACCTCCATGTCCTCCAGCCTATTTAAGACAGATTAATGCTGTGGTTTTTTTTTAATGAATGCATGCTATTAGTGTTTTATTTCATGGTTGTCCTCTCGACCCGTTTTACTGCTGTTTACTGGCGTCTTTCGCAATACAAGAGGAGAATATGAATACTTTGAATTGCTCATTTTTCTTTAAATACCTCAGACTGAAAAAGCCTTTGGTTGATTTGTAATCTGCCCAGGCGGCGTTGAAGTAACCTTGTCCCTCTTTGTATGCTTACAGAACAGCATTGTGGGTTTTGAAGGGCTCTTCTCAGGGGTGATATATATTTCGTTCAGTCTTTGTGTTGGAAAATGGTGCAGAGAGGAGATCTGACCCTGAGCTGTGATGTCAGACTCTGAGGTGCATCACTTTAGGGTCCTTAACTATATTCTCTTTAATATGAAATCCTCTCAACCTTCTGCCCGACTCTCACATGCATGGAATGATAAAGACATTTAGCTTCAGACACAGCCTGAGGGTCTGCCTATATCGTTCAGAATGCTATGAATTGGAAAGAGAAAATCATTACTATTCTTTAAAGACGACATAAAATGGCATTCGCAATATATTTAACTACCATAATGTGACACATTACAGAGTGAAACAGAATATTAGTCTAAGGATATGTACTAACTAACTAACTAATTGTTTTTATTTTGTTGCAATGTGATGCCCCAAATTGTGTGGTTTCTTGAGGTGTATTCTTTCTTTTTGAAGTAATTGTTGCAATTTTCACATTGTGGATGTTAAAATAAGAGAAATTAAGAGTAGGGACTTTTCATGTCTAGAGACCAGAATATTCCAGAGAATCGCTAACCACTTAGCAACCACCCAGAAAGGCTACTGCATAAAAATGCTCTAAAATATTTTAGAAGAGCTTGGAAACCACCCAGAAACCCATAGCAAACACATAACAGTGGCATAGTAATGCTTTAAAAACTATTTATAACACCTTATGAAGTGCATAGCAACACCTTGGCAACCACCACTGACAACATCATCATAATGCTCTAAAAACCATTTAGAACGGCTTCGTAAGTGCATAGCAACACATTGGCAAACACCCCTGACAACAGTATAGTAATTCTCTAAAAACCATTTAGAACTCATTTGTAAGTGCATAGCAACTCCCTGGCAACCACCAGAAACCTATAGCAACACTAAAAACCATTTAGAGCACCTCAACAAGTGCATAGCAACTCCTTTACAATCACCCCTGACAGTGGCATAGTAATGCTTTAAAAACTATTTATAACACCTTATGAAGTGCATAGCAACACCTTGGCAACCACCACTGACAACATCATCATAATGCTCTAAAAACCATTTAGAATGGCTTCGTAAGTGCATAGCAACACTTTGACAACCACCACTGACAATGGCATAATAATGCCATAAAAACCATTTAGAATGACTTAGCAAGTGCATTGCAACTCCCTGGCAACCACCAGAAACCAATAGCAACACTAAAAACCATTTAGAGCACCTTAACAAGTGCATAGCAACACCTTGGCAAACACCTCTGACAACAGCATAGTAATGCTCTAAAAACTATTTAGAACACCTTTGTAAGTGCATAGCAACTCCCTGGCAACCACTAGAAACCTATAGCAACAAAAACCATTTAGAGCACCTCAACAAGTGCATAGCAACTCCTTTACAATCACCCCTGACAGTGGCATAGTAATGCTTTAAAAACTATTTATAACACCTTATGAAGTGCATAGCAACACCTTGGCAACCACCACTGACAACATCATCATAATGCTCTAAAAACCATTTAGAATGGCTTCGTAAGTGCATAGCAACACATTGGCAACCACCACTGACAACGGCATAATAATGCTCTAAAAACCATTTAGAACGACTTCGTAAGTGCATAGCAATACCTCGGCAACCACTCTTGACAACGGCATAATAATGCTTTAAAAACCATTTAGAACACCTTAGCAGGTGCATAGCAACACCTTGACAACCACCCCTGACAACTGCATATTAATGCTCTAAAAACCATTTAGAACGACTTCGTAAGTGCATAGCAATACCTCGGCAACCACTCTTGACAACGGCATAATAATGCTTTAAAAACCATTTAGAACACCTTAGCAAGTGCATAGCAACACCTTGACAACCACCCCTGACAACTGCATATTAATGCTCTAAAAAACATTTAGAATGCCTTAGCAAGTGATTAGCAACACTAAACTGTTGATGATTCGGTCACCAAATCAGTAATTCAAAGGCAGAAAATGGTATTACATTTTGATAAAAGATTTAAATAATGTGCACCGATGAATCGGGCACAATAAGACAAATAGCATTTATAAAGAAAATAAATAGTTGATTTCACATGGACTTGAAGTAGGATTTATGAGTGCGGTCTCAATGCAGACCCAGCCGTTCCGTCATTTAGATATATTTACTCTTCTTACATCTTCATTCTATAT
Source organism: Sinocyclocheilus anshuiensis (assembly GCF_001515605.1). NCBI lineage: Eukaryota > Metazoa > Chordata > Actinopteri > Cypriniformes > Cyprinidae > Sinocyclocheilus > Sinocyclocheilus anshuiensis. Next base: position 368,240 of record NW_015559670.1, on the reverse strand, counting down.
TAATGTCAGGCAAAACAGCTGATTTAATGTGATTTTGATGCATTGAATCAGTGATGACATTGAGAGCAGGAGGTGACGGCCCCTGCGGGTGGGCCGTGGAGACCCCTAGCGTGTGTCCACTGAAGCTGAAGGGTGACCCTGGCTTACTGAAGCTTTAAGTGAAAGAGAGAAGAGGGCTGGGGTCAATAGAGACACCATGGAGTGCAGAGAGAGAAGAGAAAATGGGTTTTTAATTGGCCTGGGAGTTCTCGAGCTCAGCTCTCTTTACGCACAGAGAGAGCGAATATATCATCAACCTCTGATTGATTGCGTTTAGCTCAACCATTGTGCCACAGGGATTTAGAAAGTCCAGGGAAAACACAAAGACTGAACACAGAACTGTAAAACGCTTCCTGGAGACTCAGCGGCCTGTTTGCACCAGCCGTTATGATCCCTGAACTACAGAGGGATGTATTATTTCTAGTTGAAGAGGGAGTGAAGTGGCTGTTTTTAATAAATGGCAGCTAAATGGGCAGCAGCTGTTGTAAATAGTGAAATTTTTATGGGGTGATGTGTTGTGAATGAAAGTTGGGTGTGCAGAAAAATTAGCGTTGAAAATGCATGCTTTTTGGTCCAAGTAATGTACTGTATTGAGTTTTTTTCCCCCCTAAACGTAAAAAAAGTGCTTCCTTGTGTATGGATCAGATATATTTTTAAATTATAATTTAATTTGAACTGTAATATATTGCATATATTATTAATATAACGAATAATACATTTAATATTAATATAATTTAATATATTAATTGTATGAAATTAACTGTTATTAATACTACTATACTATAATATAATTATTTCTAGTTGAAGAGGGAGTGAAGTGGCTGTTTTTAATAAATGGCAGCTAAATGGGCAGCAGCTGTTGTAAATAGTGAAATTTTTATGGGGTGATGTGTTGTGAATGAAAGTTGGGTGTGCAGAAAAATTAGCGTTGAAAATGCATGCTTTTTGGTCCAAGTAATGTACTGTATTGAGTTTTTTTCCCCCCTAAACGTAAAAAAAGTGCTTCCTTGTGTATGGATCAGATATATTTTTAAATTATAATTTAATTTGAACTGTAATATATTGCATATATTATTAATATAACGAATAATACATTTAATATTAATATAATTTAATATATTAATTGTATGAAATTAACTGTTATTAATACTACTATACTATAATATAACTAATAAGAGCCCACTTGGATGTCAAGGTAACAGTAAGCTTTTACAGAGGTTATTTCAATGATCTGATTATGCCAGACATTTTTTTTTATGTCTCATCCACACAGATGATATTTACAGCCTGTATAGTCACCTAATATGTTTCTGATGTTGCTGATACGCTGTAGTATCTGCTAATGGGTGTCTGGATGCCAAATGCACATGGAAATTATATGCAGATAAGGTTATGTATAATAAAAATGTTTGATTTTTATCCGTTTACAGTTGCTTCCAGGAGGAGACGTGTGGGAAATAAAGCTTGTGCATTTACATGTAATATTCCACCAACTGAGATTTGGCCAGAATCTGGTCTTCGTAGGTTTTTTTTTT
>NW_015559670.1:354916-366551 GCF_001515605.1 Sinocyclocheilus anshuiensis | reverse complement strand
ATTATTTAAAAAAAAAAAAGAATAAATAATAATTTATAAATATTTATATTTAACATTTATTTGTTTTATTTGAATTCTGCTGTTTGAGTGCATGTACATTTTAGACTGTGAGGTTTATGCAGAAGTCATGTATTGGGAATGTTTTGGGACAGACATGGGACATACTACAACATAAATTTTGCATATTTATACCACTGATCCATTTGTTGCATACTATTGCGTTTGCCAAATTCTTTATTCACTTTTAAATTCACACATTTGGAAAAATAAAAAAATCATGGGAACTTTGACCATGCAGTCCATAATTCTACAACTATAAAATAAAAATAAAAAAAGAGAGCAATAACATGCTTTTCTATAGTGCAAGGGGTTGTGGGTAATATTAACCCAAAGACCTGGGTGAATTCTCTTTTAATTTAATTTTATTTAATTTAATTGAATTTAATTTTATTATTATTTTATTTTATTTTATTTTCACATTTGCTATTTAGGACGGGTGGTATGCAAATAAGGATGAATCTGCAATGATGTATGTATGACAGAAAAAAAAAATTGCATGTTTATTTAAGCAAGTTGCATCCAGTTCTCATCTTGGAAATATGTAGAAATGCACACTTTAAATGCATGTTTAACTAAATATGGCTTAAACTTTTAGTAAGCAAGAGGAAGTTAACAATCATCGTGATTGCTTCTTGTTTGAGCACATTGAATTGTGGGATATAGTGTCTATACTTCCCATTTTAACATTTGCAGTAGGTTTTTCGTGAATACCATGCATGTAAACTTTAGTAGTATTGTAGCACTCTATTCCAAACAGCTTTTTGGAGACGGTTGATTCCAGTTTCTTGATTAAAAAGCGTCAAACAGCAGAAATGTTGCGGTTTTTGGTTCCTTTGGTTTGGTGTGCAGACAAACACTCTCTACTGTAAAGCTTAGTGTGGATTTGCATGATTTGAGCGTAAGGTGAGTGTGAAATAGACAGTCGTGTGAGCGGCAGAACTGTGTGGAGTGATAAATCCTCGCAATCATTCCAGAGCTGCTGCTACATTCTTCAGGAGCAGCACGGATCAGCTTCACCTCACTCTCTCTCTTCAGTGACAGCCGTGCCAGTTGCCTGATGGATGAGTTTTGTAACTCGGCTGTTGAATGATGTAATTTAGGACTGTACATTTTATGATGCCTTTCTGACAGTTTGAGCAGAAAAAGATGCTGTATGTACAAACAAAACTTGATTGAGTTTGACCTTCATGTCACATTATATTTCATCAGTTAAAGGGGACGTAAAGAACAAGGTTTTGATGGACAATTGTTGTCAAGAAGTCTTAAAGGTACAGCCACAAAAACAGCCTGTGAAAATGGTCGTTAAAAATCAAATGATGACTTCTTATAAGAAACTTTGACTAACGTGAACTTCATGAGGGGGGAAAAAGGGAAAGAAAAAGCCGCAAGAGCGAAGAACAGGCTACACTGAAAAACAAATCAAAATAGTGTCTGAAGGTGGAAACACAAAGGCTCATGTGAAGTAAATCCATCAAAAGTGTTGTTTTGTGTGTGTTTTAAATGCTTTCTCCTCCTCTCTGTTTGTAGGGACCCATCGTGGGTGGGCGGCAGTACAGTTACGGTTGCTTCATGAGCTGGTTTATGCATCTCGTCGTATGGGGAACCCAGGACTGTCTGTCAGACATCTCTCTTTTCTACTGCAGACCATGCTGGACTTCCTCTCTGACCAGGGTAAGTTATGGGGCGAATGCACAAATGCCCTCAAACTTTACACATTTAGTTTTGAAGACCTCCTGTTGACTTTTAGGGCTCTTTTGTCATTTTTGCAACCATTTTTTTGCCCCTCTTTGGTTCCTTAAAGGAATAGTTCACCTAAAAATGAAGATTTGCTAAAAATGTACTCACTCAGAACAGATTTGAGAAATATAGCATTATATCACTTGCTCACCAATGGATCCTCTGCAGTGAATGGGTGCCGTCAGAATGAGAGTCCAAACAGCTGATAAAAAACATCGCAATAATCCACAAATAAACCACACAACTCCAGTCCATCAGTTAATGTCTTGTGAAGTGAAAAATCCTCTATCCATAATCCATTTTTCTCCAGTGAAAAAGTCGTCTTGTCTGAATCAGGAGAGAAATATGCACAGATCAGGCAAAAGAAAAGCAATGCTGTCAGCTCATTTAGACACCCATCATATACCCAGAGAGATTCAAACAGACAGACGGCACTCATCTAAAAGACAAGAGATGAAAAGAAAGAGACCGTGAGGATAAAATGTTCACTAGAGTGCGTTTGTGTAGATTGATTCTGCTGCGGTGAGCACTTGTTATTGAATTTTCAGGCCTGTATTTTATGGAATCGTCATATTATACTTTTAGTCATACTCTTTTTAGAGGGTCATCTCTCTCTTTGCACAGTGACTTATTTTCTTTATTTCTTTAGAAGCCTGTGTGTGAATTTTGAATGCAGGGTCGGGGAAGCTACTTTTAAAGTGCAGTTCACCAAGGTATTCAAAGTAAAGAAGTTAAATTACAATCAAGCTACTCTGGCTAATAGTCTAACAAAAAGTACAACTGTTTTAAAGCTCCTTAAAAGGGTAATATGTTTAAAAAGACCACAATTATAATACAGTGAAATATATAATATAAAATATACTTTATAATTATAGTTGAATCTATTTTAATTATACTAACTAGTGATATTTTCTATTAATGAATTAATTATAGTTTAATGATAGTGAATTAAATTAATAACAGTTAAATAAACCAATATTAATAACATTAATATTTTTTTAATTAATGAAATAAAAAGTGTATATTTAAAATATTAAAATATTTATTTGACGTGTAATAAAGATGTTCACTGTTTTAGGAACAGTATTGATTTAAAATAATTTGCATACATCTTTTTTTTAATTTTTTTATAATTTTTCATTTTATCCTACAGTGTTTAAAAGAAGAGCTAGATTTGAATGTAAAAAAACTGAACTACTAAAAATATGTGTTGGTCCCTATCATTTGTTAAGTTATGGATGTATGTGTACAGTATGTGTGTTCGCATGTGGCTCTGTGTGTTGTGTTACCTGGATTTTCCTGAAAGCCTCCATGTCTTTGAAAAGAGATTGATGTTGTTTTTTTGTTGTTCAGCCATGGCCCACTTCACAGCGTCCTGTCCTCAGAGAGGTGTGCTGTAATCCTGTCTGCCTCTCTCTCACGCACACACACACACACACACACACACGGTCAGGCCTGCAGCTCTTGGGTATTGAGCTCTGTCAAGCTTATCATTTCCTACCAGACAGAACAAATCCGAGTTCCCTCGGCTGAGCTCAAGGATTGGTCGAACGCTGTTTTCAACACAGTGTCAGAGTAACAATGGCTCCCTATGTTCTGATAAAACCCATTTCTGCACTCCTCTCTCCTCTGAGAGCCAAACGAATCACTATTATTTCGTCTAACGAGCAATGTGATCTGTTTTTGGGTGTTTAAATGGAATTTCGGGCCTTCTTTTGGAGTTTAAACAGGAGCATGAATGCTTCAAGTTGACGCCAGGCGTTATAATGACTTATACACTTATTAACTCAAATAAGCCTTTCTTTATGCATGTGGCATGTGTGAGAACGAAGGTATTTGCAGGTATTATTTCATTGACATTTCATTTAATAAAAAACAGCCTGAGAGAATGCTGAAATAAACCTTGTAGCCAATTCCTCTTATTGTTAATGTTTGGTAGACGTCTAAATAAGACTATTTTACCTGCGTTATTCTGCTTCTTCTACATTCTTATTGGATTGGACTTTGTATCCTCGCTAATGACTAAATGTGTAATATTAATCGTGATATTTTTCCCCTCCCACTCGTGCTCCGTTTAGGTCTGGTTCCCACAATCCTGCATTTTTATGTTGTCCTAGGTGTCGCAAAGTTGTTTATTCTTCTTAGTAATGTCAAAAATGAAGGGAAAATTAACAGTTGCTTACAGGCTTCATTATAAGCTGCATTTTTCTTGTGTTTACATAAACCGCCAGATCGGTTATTGTTGCTCTATGATTTTATATATAATATGAAATTTAGATTTTTTTAAATAGTTGAAATGAAAAGTGTTAAGTCAGTCACTTGTGAACCCTTATGTTGTTCACTGAGGTATTACTTTATTTATTCTCAAATATTTGTTTTCAGAGCTGTATTAATTTACATACATTTGATTTATTTTTAAAAATGTAATTTCATTATTTATTCTCATAATTTATTCTCTTTTTTATTTTCTATCATACATTTTTGAGAAAAAATGTATTTAAAAATGTTTAAAAATATTTTGTTTTCGCTTATTTTGTTTTATTTTATTTGAATTGTTTTATGAATCAATAACAGTTTTCCATGTTATTTCTGTATTGTTACAGGCACTTTCCATGAATAAGATGGAAAATAAGGGAGAAGAGACCGAAATTAAATATTATATTAGCTGTTGTATGCAGTAGAGACAAGCTAGTATGGAACTGGTTTGTATATATTTATGAACTTTCATAAATTAAAGAACAAAAATTGTTTGATAATTTTTTTTATTCAGCAACTTTTATTTATTTATTTGTTTGTTTATTCCCAAATATTTGTTTTCATTAATGTATTTATTTACATACATTTAATTTAATTATTTATTCTCATACTTTATTCTCTTTTTTTATTTATTCTCATACATTTATGAGAAGAAAACAAATAAAAAAATGTAATTAAATAAATAAAAAATTGTGAGGATAATAAAATTCATTTTGTCCCATAGCTAACAGGAGACTGATCACATGACCTCTTCACTCCCATTGGTAGTTGCTCTGCATTTGCCTAAAGTTAAACTTTTCTCAGCTTGTTCAAGTAGCTGGAAGTGCCTACATACTGTTAATATTACTCAAATTTGCCATTTATTGCTGTAAATGAACAATTCAACATTTTTCATTGTTTTATGGCTGTAAGTCCAGAGGCTTTAGGAATACCCCTCTGGTTTACAGCTCAAATTTACTCCTTTTTTTAAGCTCAAATGTAGTCCACAATTAATTTAGTCATTCTCGAGCAGAGTTGAAAAGTTTGATTCATTTTTAGCAAGTCAATTTGTTTGAATAGTGTTTGTTTCAGTCAACCAGTTAAAAAATGACTCCTTTGACTCCTTTTTTTCCCCCAATATTAGTCGAATGCTGTTGGTTACATTATATATTTCTTGGTTTTAATATCTTAGTTTTACTTTCAAGTGATGTATAACATTTTGCATGTAACTGCTTTAGAACAGCAATTTGTTCATAAATCGGACATCACTATCACAGTGTTCTTTTGAATTGCAGTAAGCATCCCACTGTTGACATGATTGATGTTTGATTGAGAGCTGCTCAGTCCACCTGAATTAAATTCTGTGTGCCATCTGAGAGCTGAGGTGAGGAGCGACAGTTTCAGTCGGTCTCCTGCTGCTTCTCTTGATTTTAATCGCCGAAAGCATCTGTGCAAGAGCAAAAGAACAGACAGTACAATCAGATGGCAGTCCGCCCCTTACACACTACTGTATAATGACTAATGATTTCCAACAGTTGTTAGAAACGCCCTCAACACAAAGACGCTGTACAGAACGGAGGCGTCTGATTTAAACGCATCTGCTTGACATTGATCAGTGTCGATCCGGACTCTTGATGGGATAACAGAGCAGGAGATTCAGAGAGTTACTTTTAAGCACATGAGGGGTGCTGTCTTTTTCAGTCCTGACAGAATGATATTAGAAGAAAAGATGGGGATGTTTAATTCAAGGCAGAGCTTTGTAGTGAACAATTGCTCTGCCTACAGATAACAGGTGGATGCTTGTGTTATGAAGTAATTCATGCAGACAGAGAGAAAGAGGTGGAGAAACATATTTGCAGATGTGGCAGATACATGCTTCTAGAATCTAGATGGAAGAGAAAACGATGAGGTTATAGATAAGGGTAGAAAGAGAAGTTTGTGGGTTTTTTTTCCTTAATTTTTTTATATTATGTTATTTAATTTTGTTGTTTAATTTTGTTTGTTTTATATTTTTAATTTTTTTAAATATATTTATATATATTATTTATTTTAGCCACTTTATGACTCAGTAACAATTTTCCATGCTATTTCTGAATTGTTACTGGCACTTTTCATAAATATACTGAACAAAATTATAAGCGCAACACTTTTGTTTTTGCCCCCATTTTTCATGAGCTGAACTCAAAGATCTAAGACTTTTTCTATGTACACAAAAGGCCTATTTCTCTCAAATATTGTTCACAAATCTGTCTAAATCTGTGTTAGTGAGCACTTCTGTTTATATCACAGCTTGGGCTAGAGCCGTTCAGAGCCGTTGAGCTCCGTAAAGTCGCATTTGACAGGGTATGCCAGCCACAATCTCATCCATATTGCTATAAAATATAGCATTCTGTGTAGAATTCAAATAGCTCCGATACATTTTGTGGTCTGCGCCGTGTGTGTGCGGTGCGGTGGTTAGCGTGACACAGCGCGAAACCAGACTTCTTTTTTTCCTCAATGGAAAGCATATTTACACTGTTTGAATCGTTCCCTGTCCCCTGTATAGTTCACTACGTGCCATTCACTGTACAGAAAATACTAATTCTGTGGACAAGTGACCGATTTCAGCCGCGGCCTCAGTGTCTATTTTATAGTATAGGGGGCGGGCACTTCTGATTCTAGAGAGCATTTGATTGGACAGAAAGTTTGATGAGAAGCTGAAGTACGATGTGACGTCCAAAAAATTGTTGAGCCGTTTTGGTGGAAGTGACGAACTGCAAGCTTTGAATGCTTATATCTTCTAAATGCGAATTTTGTCACTGTTTTGGAGCACACTGCCTTATAGATAACCTTAAGACTAACATATTGATACTAACACCCAAAAAACTTTAATTTTGATTTCATGGGGACTTTAAGAAATAACACTAGCATTTTATAATGTTACAAAAACTCTATTTCAAATAAATGTTGTTCTTTGAAACTTTCTATTCATCAATCCTGAAAAAAATGTATCACATTTTCCCCAAAAATTTGAAGCAGCACGACATTGGTAATAATAAAAAAAAAGTTTCTTGAGCAGCAAGTCAGGATATTAGAATGATTTCAGAAGAATCATGCGACACTGGAGTAATGATGCTGAAAATCCAGCTTTGCATCACAGGAATAAATTACATTTTCAAATATATTAAAACGTAAAACAGTTATTTTAAATTGTAATAATACTCTATAATATTACTGTTTTACTGTGAATTTGATGGAATGGACACAGCCTTGGTGAACAAAAGAGACTTATTTTGAGACAAAAAAATTTCTTTCTTTAAAAATTTTTTAGTTTTTTTTCTTGAAAATTCCCCAAGGTTCAGATAAATGGAACTTTTTAGAGCCATAAACTCTACCATAAAAAAAGAACCAGAGAAAGACAAAAGACATTGGTCAAGCAAATCCGATTACGAGTTGGTTTCTTAATAAAGGTCTCTGTTATTGTGAATGGAACAGCAGTGTATGTTGTTCTAAAGAAAAGTGTTTGTTTTCCTAGTCCGTAATTGACTTCTCTGCGAATGTAAAGTAAGTGTGGGGTACAAGAAAATTGTCACAGCCTGTCATCATTATCCAGTCAAATTTCAGTGGATAAAAACAAGTCCCTACATTTTTATTCCCCTCTTGAATATTTGCTTTCAGTTGTAAACTATGTGGCATTACTCATTACATGAATATGCAGTTTCATGTTGTTTTTAAGTACCTCACTGTACAACATTTTCCCCAAGTTTAGGAGTTTATTTTCAGGAAACAGATAGAAATGATGGGTAAAAGACTGAAAGAGCAGCAGAACAGACTGAGAGAGACGCAGAGGAAAAGAAAGTGAGGTTGTCAGCTAATTAGTATTTTGTCAAGTTTCATTTGCCAGAGCTCACATGTCAGCAGGGTTGTGTTGTCTGCACGGAGCAGTGTGAAATAAGCTATTTGAGGTATGTGTTCGGCTGCTATTTTTGACGACGTTTGTGAAGACAAATCAAGAATGCCAAATAAAGAGCTTAATTTAGAGAGCTGGCGAACGCACGGGAGAAACTCTCACCGGATGAAAGGTGTAAATTGCACTCAGAGATTCATTTTCAGCTCCGCTCTGGTGTCTGTGGTGTTAATTTAGTTTTATTTAGAAGTTAGTAGCACATTTTGTGAATGGATGTGTCTAAATGACCTGGCGAGGCTTTACCTGCAGGAAACTCACTGTGTTAAAGAGACACTTTGATTCTGTAAATGTGAATTATATTCATTGTCCAACTCTAATCTGAAAAAAATTAAATAAAAATGCAACCATAAGGCATGAAAATAGATATTCTAAACCTTGATTTTATAAACTGATTTGTTTTTATTTACACGTGTGCAAAATGCATATCTCACAGAAATATTGCCTGGTCACATTCCACTGCAAAATGAAAAGGAAGATAAGAAATTATATTTTGCATAATGCATTTTGCGTTTAGCATTTTTTTTGTTAGTGTTAAATTTCAAATATTCAAATATTCAAGTAAGAAAGAAATCAAATTCAATGCTATGTTAGATGCCACATAATATTCAATTTTGTTAAATGACACTTGTCAATAATTCAAATTTACACAATTCACATTCAAATAGTTTTGTCATATTTTAAGCTCCATAGAGATTAAGCTGTTTATTAATGTCATGTAAGAAGGTTATGTTCATTCATAGGTTAGCTGCCATCCACTTCCTTTTACAATCATGACACTGCTAAACATGATGTGACACAATCAAGACAACAGTTTGTGTACATACCAGCTATCAACATCTAAACATCTGTTGAAGAAAAAAGGAAAAATCAGGGAAATTATAAGGGCAGTAAATTTTTTAATTTTTTTTTTTTTTTTTTTTATAATAGGAATTCATTGAAATATTTTATTGTATAAAATGTATTGTTTAAAAAAAATACTGTAATACAGTGATTTTAAAAAATTTAATTGTGTGTACTAATGTACTTTACAATTTGTTTTAAAATTAAGAATAAGCAATATATATTAAATTTGAGATTTTTTGTATCATAGTAATGAGAAAAATATGAAATATGCTTAATTGTATATAGAAATTAATGTCACAATGCAAGTAAATCAGTAGTCCGAAGAGTAGCAATTATTTTTCTTAGGCAAAATATAATATCTTATTTTATCTTTTGCTTTTGAAGCGAGCTGTGACCTGGGTACATAGTCCCAACCCCCACACACAAAAAACATTATTTAAAAAAAACTATGATTAGTATTACTATGATTGCTATTATAAAACAAACTTATTTTATTTTATTAGAAAAATAAAAATATAGAAATGTATAGATATAAAATGTATAAAAGTAAGTTTTTATAGTAGTTTTTATGAAGTTTGTTCAGACCCTTTAAACTGAATAAAAACCGTGGCCCCTCTGGTCTCTGTGGCCCTGAGCTAATCTCACTCTCATACAGCTTTAAACAAACACACTCACAACCTTTACAGCCCCTACTAACACACATACACAAGCTACACCCTCACTAGGTCTCTCTCATAGCTAACATAAAACACACATACACACCACACGCACCTCACTAAACAGCCTCTTTCTCACTTTCATGCTCTTGCTAAAAGCACTCTTGTCCCTGAAATATTAAGCGCGGCTCTGGGGTGACTGGGAGAGGGAGAGACGTTTGTGACCGAAACACGGACAAGCAATTTGAAATGGATTTTAGGACGATGTACCTGGTGAACGCGTTCAGAATATTTAGTTCTCTTTGCTAAGCCAGGCATAAATATTAGGATTAGCAATGCCTAGGTACCACTCAAAACACACTAGCAACAGACTAGCAATGCACTGAAACTCACTCAATTAACTAAAGAGTAACTCCTTAGCAACTGCATTGAAATACTGCATTAATTTTTTTACATTTTATTTTCTGTTATCAGTGTTATTTTAATATTTAGTATTTGTATATTTTATTGCATTTATTAATATTTTATAATCATTTATTTTTATACTTTTACTTTTCATTTAAATATGTTTTGTGATTTTATGTACTTTTGTAATTATTATCATTTTAAAATATTTATATGTAGCTTTAATTTATTTTTATTTTTGTTTTAATAATTGTAGTACTTAAACTTGTTGCCTTGATGACTGACTGTTTAATGTTTTTATTTAATAACGGGTTTATTTTAATTTTCAGCCTTATTTCAGCCTTTTTGTTGTATTTACATTTTATTTTGCTTTATTTTTCAGCTTTATTTTCGCTTTTTAAAATTTGTAAAACATATTTTTTTTAATTTGTAAATTAAAATAACTTTATTTTAATTTTATTTATCAGCTTTTTTATTTTATTTTATTTTCAAAAATAACCACCCATTTACAACGATTAGTGTTTGTTTTCATGATATTTTAAGAGGTACATCTAATGGTGCATATGCATATAATTGTACGCTTCTCATTTCTATTTCCCTGTGTTCTGTCATCTAAAGTCTCTCCCTCAGGGGCTGAACCCTTTCATTTGGTACTTGACCTGGAAATTTGTGGTATATCAAGTTAGTGACCCACGTGTCGTCTCTTCAGAGGCTGTGCAAAGTCAGTAATTATACCCTGATCAGACAGCATGCAATTACATGCAGTTTGTATATGATGCCTTTTGTGACTGAAGACGTTATGAAACGAGACGCAAACCCTCATCTGAACATTTCATAAATTGTTTAGCGAGTCACTTTTTTCCCTCACTGGCCCTTTCCTCACATTCCTGGATGTTGATGGTTTCCATAGCAACGGCCCTTCCCTCTCTCAGCCGAAAGATGCAGTCGGCGTTCTGCGGACCTTTGCGATGGACCATAGTAACGTCTAATCTATTCCTCCTCACTGAACTGCTGTAAACAGCAATTTTCTGAGTCAGTTGTCAGTTTGCCGTCTCCTCCCAGCTTTGGTGGCTCTCAATTTACATCATTTTTTTTTTGTTGCCTGCATTTCTTCCTCCGATTGAGAAGCATTTGTCAGCATGTTGCGTGTTTGTTGGGTTTAGTTGCTCATCTGCAGTCAGTAATTTCATCGCAGTGGACTTCAGCGCCCTGCTTATGCATTATTCATAATTTATGTGACAGTCATCTCTACTTATATATCGTCAGCAGTCCTCGCATCAACCTGAGCGCTCGAGTTCATCTCTGCCGACAGCTGCAGGCTTTTTACCCCCTCAGTCATGTTTTTAGACTTTTTTTTTGAGTCTGTGACATTTTCGCATTACACACTTTCTCTTTCTTTTTTCTGTCCTGACCCATCAAAAACGCTCTAGTTAAAATGTTACGCAAGGAAGACAATAGTTTTTTTTTTTTTTCAGAATGCAAAATCAGGGAGTTTCTCAAGTTTTTATTTTATTTTTTTTATATAAATTGTGAGTAAATGTTTTGTACTTTGAGGTGCTTTCATTTACATCTATATTTGTTTATGTATTTATTTCCATATATTATTATTTTTATTAAATTATTTTTATACAATCTGCAGTGTGTGTATGTTTTTATATATGTATATATATGTACTGCATATATGTGTGTGTATGTATGTATGTATGTATGTATGTGTGTGTGTATAAGTGTGTGTGTGTGTGTGTGTGTGTAT
>NW_015559670.1:352828-354729 GCF_001515605.1 Sinocyclocheilus anshuiensis | reverse complement strand
GTTTTAATCCAAATGATGCGTGTGCTAAGTGAGTGAACATCAAAGATCACACAACGGAATCTCTCTCTCTCTCTCTCTCTCTCTCTCTCTCTCCCTACCGTTAAGTAACTTGTGCATTGTTTTACTTGTTTTTGACATATCCGACCGAACTACAAACTTCCCAGTGATGTCTGTGAGAAAGGTATATTCACTCGACAAACTCGCGCATCTGCGCCGCCGCACGCTCAATCCACTCAGCGTGCTTTGTTTATCAGCTCACGCACACCAGCTATACAGGCGTTAATACTGAATGTTTAACATTATATTCAATGCATACATATACTTCGTAGTAGACATCCTTAACTCCATTCTGCTGTCTGTTGTCGGTGTTTCTTTGTCTGAATATGGCACTTATCACATGCTGTGTGGTATCGGTGTTTGGTATCGGGGCATTTTAACGAGTACGAGTACGAGTACAGGAGACCAGTATCGGGCCCGATACCAGTATCGATATCGGTGCATCCCTAATTTTTTCCTTTTATTTTCACAAAATAGCTAGTTAACAGATAATTGATGGATTTAAATGAGGACATTTATTTATTTCGACTACTGTGGTTTGAGATTATAGCCAGACCCCTCATCATTTACTAAGAGAAATATTCTCACCTACCCACTTTCTCTCAATCTCACAGACACTTTAGTGTCCATTAGTAAGAATATGAATCACTTTGGCTCTGACTGGTCTGACGGCTTTTTAATCTCATTTTCTTTCTTCTCGTTTATCTTTTCAAGATCATCTTTTTAACCAAGAAGCACTGATAGAAACCTTCGCTTTCTACAATGGCCACTTTTGAAACAACTGAAAAAAAGGAAACTGACAGTCATGATAATATAGCATTTTTAAAAGGCTGAATTTGCTTTATATTTTACACTTCAAGTATGTCAAATGAGATCGTGATAAGGCACGATGACTTGAAAGCAGAAGTTTATTTGCTGTCTTTTTATGATTTGGCTTCTAGGTTTCTGTAAATAGAGCCAGTCAGTTTGAGAGTTCTCCAAGTAGATGGTCTCTTAAGTGTTTGATTTTGGTTTTCCCTGATGTTATTTGAGATTAATGTTATATAACTCAATTGTAGGCTGAGATCCTGTCCAACGTAGATGCAGAGATGCACACGGGTCTCTTTCAGAGCTGTCAAACGAACAATGCACACAGAGAGAACATCTATTAAATAGTTGTTTTTAGATCTGAACTGTGTGGTTCGCATGTATGTAAGAACAAAAAGCCTCTGTTGCAGTAGGCAATTTAAAGTGTAAAAAAAAAAAAAACCTGTATTCTGACTTTGTTACATATCCATTTTATGAGTTTCTTGCATTTAATGGCATTAACATCATTAGTTGCATCACACTCATTCTTTAGATGAACTGACCACCTCTAACCTCATTCGATGTCCTACAATTACAGAGGATTAGAATTCATTTTTTTGTAGTCTGGTCTCAGAGCCAGATGGGTTTTTGATCTATTATTCCCTCAACATGAGAGTTGTGAAGGATGTCTATTACACCTCTTCTCATCCTCTCCTTCCCCTTCTTGCCATCTCAGACGGCACTTCACCGTGGGCCAGCTGCACCCCTGTGTGAGGAATGAGAAATATCGACGGGACTGATCTTTCTTGGGGTCATGTTAAATCATTAATGGCAGCTATAAGTTAGTTCCACCTTTCCGTCTGCCACAGGGGCCGGCAATCTGCCAGCAACTATTTTATGAAGCTTTCAATTCCCATCTGTTCAGGGTGCAAAGGATTCCTTTTGTTTGTAGAACAGCTGACCTAATAACAGTAGTAGTAGTAATAATAATAATAATAATATTATTTTAAATATAAAATTTTGTTTTGTCATTTGTTTTATTTATTATATATATATAT
>NW_015559670.1:347979-350236 GCF_001515605.1 Sinocyclocheilus anshuiensis | reverse complement strand
GATATAAAATATCAATAATAATAATATTAATAATAATTTAATAATAATATTAAATTATTTATAATATATTATTGTTATTAATAATACAAAATGTTATACATATTATTATTATTTACAATTTATATTTTAATATATTGATAACATTTTTAATAATAATAATTATAATAATTATAATACATTATAATATTATTTATATTAATACAAATTATTTTACTACAGATATGTTATTATTGCATTAATAATAATAATAATGCTAATAATAATACAATAGTAATAACTAAAATTATTATTATATTATGTATAACATTTTGTATTATTATTAATATTTTTATTATTATCATAAATTAATAATACAGACATGTCATGTTTTTAATGTTATTAATGCAAAATGTTATGAGATTAAGCTGTATTATTAATATAATAAGTATTATATTGTAAGTATTATTATAATTAAAAAATCTGGCCGTCCATTATATTTGTCTTGTCTGTAATGTGTCGCATGCCTTTTGCTCAGTGCAGCAGGGATTCTTTCTGAGCATTTGGATCTGATTGTGACTGCAGCGGGATCATTGGTTTTATCGGAAAGGCTGTGAGGTGTGAATTGATGGAAGAGTGAGGCCGTAAACATTTTTATAGACCGAGCAGTAAGTCAATACGACGTTCACCTGTGGAAACAGAGCTTAAAATAGACCGGTCGTGAGCCATGCATGTCTCCCCTCATGATGTAGGGACGCTCCGATTATTTGCCTTGTTAAATTTATATCTCGCTCCTGGCTAGAGACCTGTGAGCAAGGATTGTGGGTAATTTCACCCTCTCAATGCACTTTAGATGCATTGATGATCTGCTGATTTATGAGGTGTGGTGTTGGCTATTAAGAACAGTGATGTTTCAGGAAGAATACTAGTCTTGATAGCTCATCCAATCAGATTTTAGTTCCATATCCATTTTATAAATCATTTTTGTGAACAATTGTGTACAATAATTTTTAACTGATTGTAAGGTGTTTTAAAAGCTGTTTTATTTATGAAGCTTTATTTTATATATAAAATATTAATAATAATGCTAATAAATAATAATATAATAGTAATGTTTTCTAATATTATTATTATTATTATTATTATTATTATTAATAATAATATTTTATATATATAATTAAAGTGAGACATATAAAAGAAAACTATGAATAATATACTACTAATAATAATAGTAGCATTAACAATAACAATAATAAAAATACTAATAACAGTGTTATTTAAATGATTGTTTTTTATTGTTGTTGACTTGTTATAGTAAATTTTTATGGAAGCCCGTTTCCGCCACTGAATAAAAAATAAAACAAGGTAGTTGCGACTTTTTATCTCACAATTATGACTTTTTTTTCTCAGAATTGCGAGTTCATATCTTGCAATTCTCTCTTTATAACACGCAATTGCGAGTTATAAGGTCAGAATTGCGAGTTATAAGGTCAGAATTGCGAGTTATAAGGTCAGAATTGCGAGATATAAAGTCAGAATTGCGAGTTATAAAGTCAGAATTGCGAGTTATAAAGTCAGAATTGCGAGTTATAAGGTCAGAATTGCGAGTTATAAAGTCAGAATTGCGAGATATAAACTCGCAATTCCGAGAAAAAAGTCAGAATTGCGACTTTATATCTCGCAATTCTGACTTTATATATATAAACTCGCAATTCTGAGAAATAAAATCAGAATTGAGTGAGTTTTTTTCTCACAATTGCGAGTTATAAAGTCAGAATTGCGAGAGATAAACTCGCAATTCCGAGAAAAAAGTCAGAATTGCGACTTCATATCGCAATTCTGAATTCACAATTACCATGTTTTATTTTTTATTTAGTGGCAGAAACAGGCTTCCATACATTTTATATATAAAATAATATTTTAGTGTTATATTTTGTTTTTATATTTCATTTAGAAAAATAAAACTCTCTCTCTATATAAATTTATTT
This sequence comes from Sinocyclocheilus anshuiensis, assembly GCF_001515605.1. Classification (NCBI taxonomy): domain Eukaryota; kingdom Metazoa; phylum Chordata; class Actinopteri; order Cypriniformes; family Cyprinidae; genus Sinocyclocheilus; species Sinocyclocheilus anshuiensis. Next base: position 348,272 of record NW_015559670.1, on the reverse strand, counting down.
ATACATATTATTTATGTTATTATTAATATTTATTTATTGTTTATTTGTCTTTTTAAAAAAAATTTATATAGTTTCAATATGTATGTTGCTGTCACAGAAATAACAATACACATTCTCTTTCTCTCTCCACAGAGAAGAAAGAAGTGACCCAGAGTCTGGAGTCAGAATTGCGAGTTATAAAGTCAGAATTGCGAGAGATAAACTCGCAATTCCGAGAAAAATGTCAGAATTGCGACTTTATATCTCGCAATTCTGACTTTATATATATAAACTCGCAATTCTGAGAAATAAAG
>NW_015559670.1:339189-347941 GCF_001515605.1 Sinocyclocheilus anshuiensis | reverse complement strand
AAAGTCAGAATTGAGTGAGTTTTTTTCTCACAATTGCGAGTTATAAAGTCAAAATTGCGAGAGATAAACTCAAAAAGTCAGAATTGCGACTTCATATCGCAATTCTGAATTCACAATTACCATGTTTTATTTTTTATTTAGTGGCAGAAACAGGCTTCCATACATTTTATATATAAAATAATATTTTAGTGTTATATTTTGTTTTTATATTTCATTTAGAAAAATAAAACTCTCTCTCTATATAAATTTATTTATACATATTATTTATGTTATTATTAATATTTATTTATTGTTTATTTGTCTTTTTAAAAAAAATTTATATAGTTTCAATATGTATGTTGCTGTCACAGAAATAACAATACACATTCTCTTTCTCTCTCAACAGAGAAGAAAGAAGTGACCCAGAGTCTGGAAAACTACACGTCAAAGTGTCCGGGTGGAATGGAGGTGATCAGCCTCCCTGACGGACTCAAACTTCCTCCTGTTCCCTTCACCAAACTGCCCATCGTCAGGTGAGAGAGCCTTTTGTTTTTCCCCTGACATCCTAGTACCAAACACAGTCATAATTTAATTTTGTACAACCATTCTAGTCCTACTCTGATCTAAACAGGCTGATTTTTGCTTCTGCCTCTTTAAATATTTCATATGTGAATGAGATGATTTGCATGTGTAGGTAGGCATGGGCCGGTATGAGATTTTGACGGTATGATAACCTTAACAAAAATATCACGGTTTCATGGTATCAAGCAACGCAGTTTGTGCAAGTCCAGAACAGAGACGAGCTGCAATAAGACAAAAAACGGCCGGTCGCCGATCACGTAAGTTCCAGGGGCAGCTTTTTAAGTTCGGCCATCCTACACACACGTGACTGACCGCTCGCTTGCACCAACAGGAGGAGGAAGGTCGTGTTACTCTCTACACTTCACTCAACCTGAGGGATTCCTACTCTTTCAGTCTTTGAGGAGACATGAAAAACAGCATATACCGCAGGATCGGTATAACGGAAAATATTAGCCGTTTTGAAACCGTGACACGTTCAAATCGCGGTATACCTTGAAACCGGTAATCGGCCCATGCCTAGTTTCAACTGCTGTCCAATATGTATTATCATGACTGACATTATCTAGTTATATAATTTCATATACATAATTTGATTTAATAATAACCCAATTTGAAGCAAAAACAGAATGATCTGACTAGCTTTGTGAAATGATACTACTCTGAACGAAACAAACAGCAGAAGCTCTGAATGAGACGCAGATTCACTCTCTGACAGCAGGAGGCGCTCATGGAACACCAGATACAGCGTTTCCTTGGTTAGCGCAGTAAACAAAGCAGCACTGCGCTGAAACACTGCTTTAATATGAACTAGAGACAAGATGAAAAGAAAATACCACGTAAACCTTTCTGAAGACAGTCAGTTCCCCTCAGAAACACATTCATAGAGGGATTCCTACACTTTCAGTCTTTGAGGAGACATGAAAAACAGCGCATACCGCAGGAACGGTATAACGGAAAATATGAGTGGTTTTGAAATTTTCAAATCGCGGTATACCGTGAAACCGGTAATCGGCCCATGCCTAGTGGGAGGTCATATGTTAATGAGCTCATGGTTGTGGCTTTTATGCAGCTTAGCTTCAGTAAATGGTTTTTAGTGTTATTGTACATCAAACATTCTTCAGACTATTTCAAAATATGTCCGTTTTCCATAAAAACAAAATGTTTTATTGTTTATTTGAACACAATTATCTCAATGTCCACTCAGAGGCTTTTGATGGTGTATTTCCACAGCTCAGTGTCTGAAACTCTAGCTTTAGTTTAAAACATCTTTGAAGTTTGTTGGCCTGTGAGCCATAAGAAAGCTGTATGAAAATTAAAAATGAGACTTTCCTTTGTTTTATTCTTCCCAAATTAAACATTTGAATGGGAAGCGCAAACTTCACATATCCTTTCATCTGTCCCAAGGAAGTTGCTGATGTTCTTTGTGCGTAGGAAAGAAAGGCCTATAAATGTGTTTAACAGATGTATTTCATAATCCCACCAGTGGCTAAAGCTCAACATGTTCGCTTGATTGAAGTCTCCATTTCTCTAAGCGCTCCTCTCCGAAGAGCTTGTTTTTTTATTTTTGAGTTGTTCAAATGCCTTAATTTATTCTTAAAGGGATATTTAATTCTAAAACTTCAGACGGAGTTTTTCTCCTGATAGTTATCTCCCTCTTCACATGTCATTAACATGCAGTATCTTGCTCGCTGCCTGCTGCCAGAGTTTACACAGAGGGCGAATTTTAGGCATTTCTTTAAAAAGTTCCGTAATGAAATCTTGCCGTTTTGTGAGAGACGTCGTTGTCTTATAGGAAAGAGTAAATGTCAGTGTTAAACTACCCTGATTGCTGTTCAGAGATGTTGTTGCTCTGGCAACAGTGTTATGAGACATTTAAGCTCTAATGTTTTGACTCCTCGTGTCCTTTTCTATGAATATCTGAGAACAGGAAGGGTAGAAACAGAACTGAGGAGTGTTGAAAGCTGGTCAACGCTTGAGAGCTTGATTTAGAAACTCAGAAAGAACACCGACTTATGCCAGTCTATTTTTGTTTTAGAAATCACAGTCTTGGTTTTTAATATTCTCTTTCTTGCTTCTTATAAATAGCTTCTGTTATATAAAGTGGTTGCTTGGGTGAAGTAGTTGGTTGTTAGGGTGTTTGGGGTGGTTGCAGGGTTTTTTGTCATGTTGCTAGTGTTTTGGGTGGTGTTGAGGCTGTTTCTGGAGGTTTGGTGTGGTTTTCTAGGGTATGAGTGGTTGTTAGCATTTGTGGTGGTTGCTGGAGGTTTGGTGTGGTTTTCTAGGATTTGAGGTCTTTGCTAGGATGACTGGAGTTGTTGTTAGGTGGTTGCGGGTGGTTGTTAGCATTTGTGGTGGTTGCTAGGGTTTTGGGGTGGTTGCTGGAGGTTTGGTGTGGTTTTCTAGGATTTGAGATCTTTGCTAGGATGACTGGAGTTGTTGTTAGGTGGTTGCGGGTGGTTGTTAGCATTTATGTTGTTTGTAGGGTGTTGTGAGTGGTTTCTATGGTCTTTAGGGTGGTTGCTTAGGTGTTTGGTTGCTAAAGGTTTGAGGTGGTTTTCTAGGGTCCGAGGTGGTTGCTAGGGTGTCTGGAATGATTGTTAGGTGGTTGCGGGTGGTTGTAAGCATTTGGGATTGTTGCTAGAGTGTTGTGAGTGGTTACTAGGGTAGTTACTTAGGTGTTTGGGGTGGTTGCCAAGGTGTTTAGGTAGTTGCTAGGGTTTGGGGTTGTAGCTAGGGAGTTTGGGGTGGTTTTCCTGGATTTAAGGTGGTTGCTAGGGTGTCTGGAGTGGTCGTTAGGTGGTTGCGGGTAGTTGTTAGCGTTTGGAGTTGTTGCTAGGGTGTTGTGAGTGGTTACTAGGGTTTTAGGGTGGTTGCTTAGGTGTTTGGGGTGGTTGCTAAGGTGTTTAGGTAGTTGCTAGGGTTTTGGGGTTGTTGCTAGGGAGTTTGGGGTGGTTGCTAAGGTGTTTAGGTCGTTGCTAGGGTTTTGGGGTTCTTGCTAGGGAGTTTGGGGTGGTTTTCTTGGATTTGAGGTGGTTCCTAGGGTGTCTGGAGTGGTTGTTATGTGGTTGCGGGTAGTTGTTAGCATTTGGGGTTGTTGCTATGATGTTTTTAATGGTTTCTAGAGTTTTTAGGGTGGTTTTAGGGTTTGGGGTGGTTGCTAGAGCTTTTGGCTTGTTGCTAAAGTGTTCTGGGTTGTGTTGAGGCTGTTGTGGGTGGTTTCTGGAGGTTTGGTGTGGTTTTCTAGTGTATGGGTGGTTGCTTTGGTGTTCAGGGTGGTTGCTAAGGTGCTTGGGTAGTTGGCAGGGTTTTGGTGTGGTTTCTAGGGAGTTAGGAGTGGTTGCTTTGTGGTTTTCTAGGGTTTGGAGTGGTTGCTAAGGTGTTTGGGTGGTTGCTAGGTGGTTTCTTGGGTTTTGGAGTGGTTACTAGGTGGTGTTGTGGGAGGTAGGTTACTGATTTCAGTCCAGTCAAATTAGAATTTTTTTTCTATTCTGATCAGTAGATATAGCTTCAATATAAGTCTGTGGAATTTCTTTTTAGCCCATTTTATCGTCCATCAGGTGAAAGTTGTAAGTCTGATCACATAGACTACCAGCACACCTCTCACTTGATTTGAGGAATCATTCATGTCCAATTGCACAAGCACTGTGGGAAGAGTTATGTGCCGAAGTTTAATACTTGGGATTTGTAGGTTAACTTTCCAGCATTTAACCGGATAGTTCATCCAAAAATAAACATTCTATCATCTTGTCCTTCCAAAATATCTTCTTTTCAGTTCTGCTAAAGAAAGTCAAAAAGGCAAACAGGTTTGAAATGTAAATCATTACAAAATATTCATTTTTTGGTTGAACTATCCCTTCAAATATGGGTGATAGTAGTGCTTGCTTAGCAAATGACTATTGTCCGCATGAGCACTATTGCTGAATATTTCAGAGCTTGTGTTGTAATTGTTAGAGCAGGGCTCTGATGATGGCAGATTTTTTTAAGCTTTAACTTTGTAGATGACATCCAGATTGTTTTAGTTTTGCAGATGCAGGATGTGGTTGCTAGGGTGTCGTGGGTTGTTGTTAGGGTGTTTTGGGCTGTTATTACAAACTGAAATGTTGTGAAATCTAATTTTACATCCAAACGGTTGTTAATCTACACTGAATGGACACTTAAACACCAGAGTGTAGTTATAAACTGCGTAATTTTGGAATCCTTATAAATGCTGTGTACAACATGCATCAGAACCGATCAAACAGCAGTTAAGTAATTCATCATTTTATGTTGTTTCATAAATTTTACAATACCGTTCAAAATGTTGGGGTCAATAATATTTATTTAATACTTTTATTCAGGATGCATTAAACTGATTAGCAAGTGTCATTCATAATTTTACTAAATATTTTTATTTCAAATATATGCTGTTCTTTTGAATTTTCTTTTCGTCAAAGCATCCTAAAAGAAGCATATCATAGTTTTCATAAAAATATGAAGCATCTCAACTCTCAGTCAACAATGATAATAATAAATGTTGCCTGAGCAGCAAATCAGCATATTAGAATGATTTCTGAAGGATCATGTGACACCGAAGAGCTTACTCAATATGTGAAACAGGCCTAACTCTCTCTGTTTTTCGCTTGATTCTTTAGATCTGTGTCTCTGTTAAACCTGCCGGTGAGTCTGCGTCCTCATAAGGTGAAAGGCCTTCTGGGACAGGGCATGTCCAGCGCCAGCCCATTCATCTACTCTCCAATCACAATGCACAGTCGAGGAGACGAGCGCTCGAAGAAAATCGGTGAGTTGTTTTTCTTCCCAGATCTCTCTTAAACTTCCTCTGTGTGAGTTATTGTTTTCTCTGAGACTTTAATTACGGTATATTAGCATGATCTTTGAGTTTTCACCTCACACACTGTTTATGTAGGCTGGTATTGCTCTGATGGGCTTCGGTAGCGAATCTTAATTACTGTTTAAAAGATTCTAAACTAAACACACACCATTGTGCTTCCACGTGGTCTGTTTGATTCATGTTTATGACAGGCGCTGTCATTAAGTTGTCTCTTTCCCTGTTGGCAGTCGGAGGCGGCTTGAAGGAGTTTTCTGGATCTCTTAAGCAGCATCACACGGCACAGGCTCTATTATTTATGGACTTATTAAGGCAAATGGCAGAACACATTGCCACATTAAAAATACTATGCCAGTGTAGTTGTTTAAAAACTCAAACCATGGTGACTAGCTGGTACTGTGGCAGTATTACAAGCTAAAACTGTGGTGCTTTGATACAGTATATACCATAGTATTTAGTACCATAGTACTCAATGAATGTATGATGAAATATACCATGGTATATAAATATCATAATCAAACAGCATCATGATATACATCAAAGAGTCGTGGTAGAGTGGTGGTAATACTGTGGTACTTGCGTTGTTTTGATTATATTCATATACCATGGGATTTACATGTAGATAGTACTTCATAATTCTTTGATATATAAACCGGCTGAAATGTTTTGAAATCACTTGTACCCTACCTGATCGAAAAAATCCAGTCTTTCACTCTGCCTGTGTCAATTTGAGTCTTGCTAAAGATTTAAATCCTTAATATTCTTTAAATCGAATATTCGACTGTGCGATTGGTAGTCGAATCAGGCTCCTCCTATCGAAGCATTGCATCTTCGACTATTCGGGGTCACCCCTAATATAAATATATAATCAATCACAGTTTCATATCATATTTACATGGTACTCCAAGCATCTTGTAGTAGTTTATAGTAGTTGTTTTTGGTACTGGTTTGTAAGTGTGGTACTTTAAGGTACTTCAAGGAATGCCATGAAATACTGTGGTATTTGAATATAATTATCATACCGTGCCATGGTGTATATCAAAGTATTATAGTACAGTGCTGGAATTACTATAGTACTTTTGATATTTAGGTTTTATAATATTCCTATACCTTGTGATTTTCATGTAGTACCTGTGATAGTTTGATATACATCATAGTGTTTAAATGGTATTTGCAATGGTACTCCAGTAATTTCATGGTACTTTTTGCTGCTTGTTTTTAGTTGTGCTACTCTGAGGTACTTCAACAAATACAATGATGATACCATGGTATTTGAATATTATAACTGGATATATCAAAATTACGTGGTACAGCAAGTTTATCAGATGGTAATACTGTGGTTCTTTGAGAAATACCATAGTACAGTTCGATTATTGTATTTATATTCTATGGTATTCTTTGAAGTACCAACTAAATACTATCTTAAATGAATACCATGAAATGTATCAAAGTATCATGTTACTGGACTGTATAGTTATGGTATTACCATGGTATATTAATATTTATCATGATATATTTTGAATTATATATATATATATATATATATATACAATAGTTAAGGTATTACCATGGTATATTAATATTTATCATGATATATTTTGAATTATATATATATATATATATATATATACAGTATATATAGTTTTATACACATTACACCTGTTAGTACTGTTTATAACATAACATAACAACATAACATATCACATAACATATAACATAACATAACAACATATAATATAATATAATATAGGTTTTGACATTGCCATCCAGAAAACGTGTTTTTTACTTCTTGATACTTTTTTGAAAACTTTCCTATCAGCTTTGATGTCAAAGATATATCACTCTAATACTCATTCACTCAGTCTTCATATCAGTAAAATGTCTATTTATAGTTCAAGCTCCTCCAGATTCATATTAAATTCATGGACTGTATCTAATCTTTCACTCTGGGCGTAACTTTCTCGAGTGCTATTGTTTTGTTGTGGATTTTTTGGGTGTATTTTTGGATCGTAGTGGCCCTGAGGAACTGGCAGGAATCTTATGAAGACAGATGGCTGTTCAGTGTGAGGTTGCCCCGACTTTTCAAACAAATCATGTTGTATAAGAGTCAGATGGCGGTTTCCAGCCTGTCTTATTTCATTCGGCCAAAACCCACCAACGTCTGCTGCGAGTGCCCGTTTTTATTTATTTTTCTCATGTGCTATCCCATGTCCACTTAGATACTCCCAATGGTCCCGATTTCACTCTCAATTACATCGGAGTGGTTAGTCATCTGCTTCCGTCACGGGTCGTGATTAGTCACAGGTGGGCGGGGAGAATCGACACAGGTGGGCACCTTCCTGAAGACTTTGTCTTTCTGCTGTTGAAGCGAGGTTTAGAGTTGCCTCAATTTCCGGTTGATTTACACAAGCACCTAGACGTCAAGAGATAGTTTTCCAAAGAGGGATGGAGGGAGCAAGAGAATGAAAGGACAAGGGAATTCACATTCAAAACAATCATTCTGGTCGTTTACAATTGGATCATTTCCAATCAGGGCTAAATTAGTGCCACGTGCTTCCTCTTTCAAGCGCGGCTTCACTGAAATGCCACTTGAACTTGTTCGGCTTTGGCTTAAATGAAACTAGTCAGATCCTGCTTTATTTTCTTTTAAAAAATGTCGACATATTTGCCTTTTTAGTGGCTTTTGCAAGTAAAGCAGCACTGTTTTTTATTGTTTATGCTTATTGTTAGTGCACTGTAAAAAACGATTTTTCGAAATTGTAAGTAAAACAGATCACTGATGTACAAGAAAATACAATTTCATTTTTTATACTTCAAAAATGTAATGTCTAATTCAATGTGTTACTTTCTGTTTCTTTGTAATTGTTTGTGAAATTTACCTGCAATATCTGAGTGAAAACTGTTTCTATACCTTTTTTTTTTCAGTGTAATTTTAAAGGGGTCCTATTATGCTCTTTTACAAAGTCTTGATTTTGTTTTGGGAGTGTAGAAGAACATGTTCTCATGCTTGGTGGTTCGAAAAACGCATTATTTTTTACATAATTTACATTATTACAATACCTTTCTCCCCATCCTGGCACAAACGGCTCGATTAGTTCCGGCTTTGATGAAGGTCCGCCTTCCGAAAAACAAAATGTGTTGTGATTGGTTAGCTGTCCCAGTGCGTTGTGATTGGCGAACAGCTTAGAAGGTGTTTCAGTGCTGCCACGCCCCTTGCTCCGTCGTTCAACAAAAGCTTTTGGGCGAATTCGGCAGGTACTGTACTCCCTCATGTTGTGGAAGCTGTCCTCAGTAAAATGCGCAACACACAATAGCAAATTGGGGTTATAATGCTCAGGAACAGAGTTAAAAAATAAATTGCAACCA
>NW_015559670.1:321421-339014 GCF_001515605.1 Sinocyclocheilus anshuiensis | reverse complement strand
AGCCGTTCGGCGTCTGTCCGCGGCGCCCAGCTACGTCGTGTTATACTTGTAAGAATTGTTCTAGACATGCTGACAATTTGAAGCTACAGCACAGCAGCTCTTCTTGTTGTCGCAGGTTGTTAGCAGAACTATGACTAAACTTTTGGGTGAAACTTGTTTACTTTTTTCTTACTTTTATTACTTGTGGAAAAACTTGAAACAATTTTAAATAAGTATAAAGAATGGCATTGGTTTTGTACATTTCATTTTTGTTTAACGTTATTAATAAAAATGTTGTTCAATTAGCATGTTTTTGTGTTTTGCTTTGGTACCGAAATTGGTATCGAGAACCGTGGATTTTCACTGGTATTGGTACCGAATACTGAAATTTTGGTACCGTGACAACACTAATCTCCCTTTGGAGTGGATTTGAGATTTGTAATTTTCTAGATCTTTTTTATGCCCAAACATTCACACTACACACTGACTAAAATTAAAATAGTGAAAAAGCATAATAGGACCCCTTTAACATGATTTTTGCCTGGCAGGTTATAAAACTGGCGAAAAAATCTTTAACATTAGATATGACTTAGCTCGCTTTCTGTTTTCAGTGGCGATGCTCTGCAAATGTGAATGACTCTTATGAGCTGTTTCTTTAATGATCCGTTCAGAAAGATTCTCAAGGTATCAGTTTGAATCAGTCTGAGCGCTTTACTGAATGAACTCACTGAATCAATGTGACTCACTCACTCCAAGTTTTTATTGTGTTCAGTGATGAACGTATCGAAATGAAGCATGTTTTGTGTACGTAAATGGATTCATTCGCCCAAAAGTAAAAATTGTCATCATTTATTTTTTGGTCCATATAATAAAAGGATATTATAGTTTTTCAAAATATTTCAATATAAGTCATACAGGTTTGGATCAACACAAGGGCGAGTAAATGATGACAGAATATTTATTTTTGGCTGAACTATCCCATTAAGGTTCTGAAACTTAAATTAGTATTATTAATGGATATCGTTCTTGTGAAAATGTGTTAAAGATATGTATTTGAGTGTTTATCTTTGTAATAAATACCACAGATTGGACATGTTACTCTCCAGAAAGTCTGTTTAGAGACTTTCCACGTCCGAGAGAGTGATGCCACACCTGATATCTGTGTCCAATAACCATTTATTTGCTCTCCGTTTGCACACCCGTCTAGTAATCACCAAAGGCCTTCACCTCACAGTCGCTTTCATATTCCTCCAACACCGGCGGTCGTGTCTCAAATCCACGAAATCCCGTTTTCCTCGTTTAGCAATTTCAATTATTCATTCCCTTCTTGCTTAACGGCTCCCACGCACTTTGCGGTGTCAAACGTGGCTTGTAAACGAGCCGCATTATACAATCCTCCTTCTTGTTTGATTGGTACAAGCCCGCTTAATAATTTCCCAGAATGCCACAGGCAGGAGGGGATGTGTCACGCCTGTCTCGAGGTAAGCCGAGCACCCAAGGCTAACGTTTCGGAGTCGCACACTTTCCCTGACAGAAAAATCTTTGAAAAATGTCACTTGTTTGTTGTTTTGCCGTCAAGGCTCCATTGGTTTGAATATTGTATGTGGCGATGACGCACCACACTAAATTTGGCCAGGCTGCATGTAATGAGCACCCAGGTAAACACTCCTCCGTTTGATTTGAGAACTGAAAAGAATGTTTGCATTGATTTTGGATTGTGTGTCTGTTTCTAACCCTGTGGTGTTGATATGTAAGCTAGTTAGTGCGTGTTTGTGCCAAATCAACTAGGCTATAGATGGTGTTTTCTTTGCTGTTCTGTTGCGCTCTTATTCTTGCCAGAAAGCAGTTTGACTCACACACACACACACACATACAGACAGACACACATGTTGATATGTAAGCTAGTTAGTGCGTGTTTGTGCCAAATCAACTAGGCTATAGATGGTGTTTTCTTTGCTGTTCTGTTGCACTCTTATTCTTGCCAGAAAGCAGTTTGACTCACACACACACACACACCCCCACCCACCAGATGTCTCTGGAGAGAAGACCTTTATCAAAGCGAACAGCCTCCACAAACACACACACACACACACACCGAGGCAGGGATTGCGTGAGGTACATTTAGTCGTGCATTAACTAAATCAACAAGGTATATGTGCATAATTGTATTTGACTGATGAGAGTGAAGTAGAAAATGTTTTTTGAAGCATTTGTATATAACCTAAATATTTTGAGAAGTTATATTTTGTGTGCAACTTGAATAGGGATGAGGGAAATCACAAATAAATGATCTGGTTCCATGAATGATCCGGGAAGAAATATTGGGAAGAAATGCAACTCCTTTGCCAAAATATGAGAGAATTTTGATTAAGCAGTTCTTGTAGAAAGTGCAGAAACTTTTTAATGACTTTTCATTGTCTTTTTAGGGGTGGCATAATTCAATAATTGGCCTACTGTGGAACACAAAATAAGATATTTTGAAAACTATTTTTCCATATAATGAAAGTCAATAGGCATGTAATGCCATTTTGGACTTCTTTTTGATTCAATAAAACCTGGCTTATCAGAATTAAGTTTTTTTGATTTTTATTTTTTTTAATGATTCCATAAAAAGAACCAGCCCATAAGACTCTTTTGTTCATGAATGTTTTTGATTTGCTAAAAAACTGACGCATAAGAATCATTTGATCTGTAGCATTTAAATTCACTAAAAAGAACCAGCTTACAGAAAAATAATCTTTAGTTTGGGAATCAGAAATGTCTTTGGTTCACTAAAATGAACCAGTTATAAGAATCATTCATTATAAAATGTTTTCTAATCACAAAAAAATAATAATTTGTTTCAAGAATCTGGAATGTTTTAAATTCGCTAAAAAGAATAGGCTTAGAAGAATAATTTGTTCTGGTGTCTGGAATATTTTTGATTCACTGAAAAGAACCGGCTCATGAGATTCATTCATTCTGAAATGTTTTTAAATTAGCAAAGAGAATTGGCTCATAAAAGTCTCTTCTTCAGATTTTTTTTTTTATTTGCTTAAAAAAACTGGTGTATGAGAATCCTTCGTTTGGTATCTGGAATGTTTTTGATTCACTAAAAAGAACCAGCTCATGAAATTCACTCATTCCGAAATGCTTTTAAATGATTAAAATGAATTGGCTCATAAAAGTCTCTTCTTCAGGAATGTTTTTATTCACTTAAATGGGGGTTGGGGGCTGGAAGATATTGGTTGCTGTTTATATCATGCTGTAGATTCAGTTGTGCGATGCTTATTTAGTGTGCTTTACAATCCTGGCTCTGCAAAAAAGAAATCCTACTCATATCCCAGTGGTCCTTCTTGTACTACAGTACATTATTTTCTTGCAGCGTTTAAACTCTAAACTCTGTTTACACACCTGTGATTCAATCTTTCGGACAGCCCACAGCTATTTGGAGTGAAGCCATGGGTTCAGCCCAACACAAATCTCACACCTTGATCCAAATACAATTTCAGGAAGTTCCATTGGAATATTCTCAAGCTTTGTCTCTCTAGTGCTTTCCATTTTAGAAAGTTTGACAGCCACCCTCACAAAAGCTGAAAGCTTCCGTAAATTTTCGGTATATATATATATTATATATATTTGTCTACCATAATGACCCATTCCAGCTGTCGGTAGCATATTTTGAGTGATTTTTTATGGAGTCTCTGATTATATTGCAGAGATCTCTGCTGTGATGCAAGCCAGCGCATCTGAATATTTGATATTCAGTCCAAAAGGAGCTTCTTTGTATGCACATGCTGTAAAACTGCTGGTTATGAGCCAAACAATTCTTCCCTCACCTCAAGGCTGCTATTAACAAAACACCCTGCCGCAATTTTAAATGGCACACTCAGAGATGAAAACAAGCAAGCTGCATTTAAAGATTCCCTGTTGCAGGTCTAAGGTCGTCACCATTAAAAAAAAACAAAACAAGTGCAAATGTGTATTTCCTTAATTATTAATTGCTTTGAAAAGATTTTTATGCATCTGTATTTCCACTTCTAACCACAAAGGCCATAATATGAAGTGCAGAATGGAATAAGATATTTGTGCAATGAAAAAAGTATTCATCTAAACAGTTGTTTCCCTGTATCAGACAGGCTGTTTTATCACATCATTGGGTGATCTGGGTTTTGTTCATCTACTTTTTCATGAATGTTTGGACATTCTACTTATTGATCATACTTTTTTTGCATACTATGGTAGGGATGTGTGCATATTCAGATGTGACTTATTAAACTGGATTGAAGAAAGTATTTAAAAAAAGAAGCTCATCAGCGTTAAAACATAGTGGCAGCAAAGGTTTTCGAGTACAACAGGCCTGTGTAATTATCTCTGTGACATCTAGTGACCTTGTGTTCTCTTCAGAGTTATTCTGAACGATCTGATCTAAACTGTGCCTCTGGTAATGCTTTAATCTGACGTCCAGATCTGTGAGCTTGACCGGAACTAACCAAAAAGAACAGAATGAGTCTAAGAATGTACAAAACGGTTGTGTGCATGACAATCATGCCGTTATTTCTGCAGTGCTAGATGTCTGTAAAGAACATGCAGTTAGGGCTGTGCAAAAAAATCGAATGCGATTTTCATGCACATCTCGTCAGTAAAGCCACTTCTGTGATTAGTAGTAAATCTCCAGCACGCGCTTTCAGATGGAGTGGCATTTACTACACAGAGCCGTAGATCACTGACAAGCTACGCAAAATCACGTTCAAAATCGCAGGCGATTCATTGCCGATTATGAACGCGATTTTGTGTAGCTTGTCAGTGAGCTACGGCTCTGTGTAGTAAATGCCGCTCCATCTGAAAGCATGTGCTGGAGATTTACTACTAATCACAGAAGCGGCTTTACTGACGAGATGGGCATGAAAATCGCTGTAACAACAACTTTAATAATAAAATAAACACAAAACAGTGCGACAGCCCCTCACGGACGACTGCCGCGCACAAACAGAACCAAAACACAAAATAAAGCCCAGGCCTGGTCATCTCTCATCCTTCACTGTCATCACTCCTCCTTTTATCCTTCCGGAGCTCCTCTGTGGGACTCGAGACCGGTGAGTGGTGCAGGTGTCGCGCATTATCATTAACTCCACCACCCCACTCATCACAATCGCATTAGATTTTTTGCAAAGCCCTACATGCAATATTGATTAATAACATAGATATGCTATTAACAACTGATTAAAAACATCACAGTAATCCACAAATAATACACACGAGTCTAGTCCATCAATTAAAGTCTTGTAAAGCAAAAAGCTGTGCGCTTGTAAGAAACACATTTATCAAGACTTTTTTTTTTACTTTAAACTGTTGCTTCCAGCTAAAATATGAGTCCTCTATCCATAATATTGCTTTTTCCAGTGGAAACAGAGTTGTCTTGTCTGACCGCAGTGGATTGAAGAAACTGGAGGAAATGGTTTATGGATTATAGACTCATACTTTGGCCAGAAACAATGGTTTAAAATGTAAACGTTTCTTACAAGCATAGTTTTTCACTTCTCGAGATGTTAACTGATGGGCTGGAGTCATGTGGATTACTTGTGGATTATTGTGACGTTTTATCTGGTGAGCATGTGATGTAATGCTACATTTCTCCAAATCTCGTATTTTCATGCCTTATAGTTGCATTTAGCAGATTAGAGCTACTTGATTAATATAGTTTACGTTTTGTGATGATACAAGCAGTCAGTATAGTGTGCATTAATGGTTTCTTTTCTTGTTAAATCTCCTGTCTGGTTTTTTCCATTAATGACAGCAGGCTTCATAATGCATTTATCATTTGCAATTTGACACATTTGCGAGGGAAACTGAATGTTGAGCTGGACATAATGTAGGATGGGACTTGATTTAGTCCATCATGATTGTGCTTTGTTAGGCTGTGATATCATTGGCTGTTATTACACAGCTGTCTAGAATACTTGATTTTAATTGGTCAGTCTTGGAATTAACAATCCCTATATTTATTTCATGTTGACTTGAAGTGAAAGTGTTGCTGTTTAGTCTAGCATTTCATGCAGGTTTCTTTCAAGTGAGATGATTTTATCAGCTGTAGCGCGTGTTGATCCAACATGGCTGCTGTCGGCAGGATGGGACTTGATTTAGTCCATCATGATTGTGCTTTGTTAGGCTGTGATATCATTGGCTGTTATTACACAGCTGTCTAGAATACTTGATTTTAATTGGTCAGTCTTGGAATTAACAATCCCTATATTTATTTCATGTTGACTTGAAGTGAAAGTGTTGCTGTTTAGTCTAGAATTTCATGCAGGTTTCTTTCAAGTGAGATGATTTTATCAGCTGTAGCGTGTGTTGATCCAACATGGCTGCTGTCGGCGCTATCAGTTTATGAACTCAACCAGCCGTGCTGCTTTTGCCTGGTGTAACTTTCTGGAAATAGATACAGTAAACCGAAAAAGTACACGGTGTCTGAATGTCATTTCATTCGATATAACATTTGATGATTATTTTGTGGATGTATGAAGTCAGTTCTCCTCATGTTTTCATTTTCAGCACTAAATGTACTGTTTTATAATTCAAAACCTAGCAAATATCTCTAATCTAATGCATTGACATTTGGACATTAAGTTTCTAAATGTTTTTTCCGGCTGCTGTATATGGATGTGCATATTTGTACTGTATTGACTAGAAGGTGAGCTCTTGAGGGGTTCTTGTTCAGCATTGTGGTTGTTTTGTGGTTTTATGTGGAGTGAGGTGTATCTCACAGGGTAAACTGTGTTTTCAGAAGAGCCAAAGGGCAGATATCCTCCGTCTCTCAGCATGGACGAATCTCAGAAGCGGTGCAGGTGTCTGGAGTTGTGTGTCTTCCAGCGGAACAGCAGGAGGAGAGAGCTTTATCCTGTCTCCTAAACGGATGGCTATTGTAGGGAGAGAGAGATATCTCCTCCTCCATTACGCACGTAATGAGGCATTAAACACTCTTTAACATCTTTATCAGGACTTTGTCTCAGGCGGCCTCTCGGCCTGATGCTGTTTCAGCGGTTTGTACAAGCAGTCCAATTTTAGGAATACTTACAAATTAAAGGGGCCATATCAGTGGAAACAGGATTTTTCATACTTCATACTAGATTTTTTCATATTCATTCATTAATTTGTTCGTTCTGTTAGCGCCGACATGTAGCGCAGTTGCGCTTTGGGTGTTCCGAGTTGCTTTCCCGAACCCGTCCCCCTCTCTCTCTCCCATTCGCTTTCTGTTAGATCTCCACTGTCCTATCAAGAAAAATGCAAAAATGCCAAAAAAATTAATTAATTCATTAATTAATTCATTCAATTTAAAATACATAATTATATAAATAAATGATACTTAAAATAAATAAAAATGCCTTTAAATACATAGTTTTAAAATGTATAATTAGTAATTTAAAATAGGTTTATTTAAAATAAACGAATAAATAATTAAAAAATGAAAATACATTTTAAATAAGTGCATAATGATTTAACATTTATAATGAATAAACCATTATTTAAAATAATAAATTATGTGAAATAAATGAATAATTTCAAATATATAAATGAACAAAAAAATGAAAATGTTTTTATTGTATAATTTCTAATGAATGCATGTCATTTAAAATAAATAATTTAAAATGACGAAACATATAAAAAAGATATATAAAAATCTTTCGTTTTTAATCCTTGTTTATGTAAAAAAAAATTGATACAATTTACATAATCATTTATTTATTTATTTACTTAAATCATTATGCATTTAAGTTTAATTTAATTATTTTTAAATAATTAACAAATGACTAATAGATGATTGCAAGCATAGGCCTGTTTTATATTTTAATCTATTTTTAGTATCTACTTTTACTAATTAGCAGCACTGTAATATAGGAATTAATGCAATAATTCAATGTTAGTTTATTGGTCGTCTTGACTCATTTATATGTCATATTTTGCATGCATTTATGTATGAGTAGTAGTATCTCGGTGTGTGTGTGTGTTGCATGTGGGTGAACAGCTGCTCACACGCTGTGTGCGTGCTGATAATCAGCACTTTCTAACGAGCCAATTCATCTCTCGTTAACATTTGTTATGACCTGCAGGAGTTCCCACGCGGGGAGTTCTCACTCTCCCATGATTTTCAGACTGCATGTGCAAAACTCTCACTTCCCCAGATCTGTAATGTAGCCACTGGGCTGTTGTCTTAGTGGTCAGGCAGCATTGCAATTGGGAAGAGAGCCGTGTGAAAAAGGTGCTTGTTAGTGAACAGATGGAGGTTTTCTCACTTTCCCCACTCACTGTAAAAGCCCTGAAAGCTTCCTGACCCCTATAGATGGGATTCGGCGACAGTGACAGGTGCATCCATCCTGCGTCTTGGGTCTAGGTCCGCATACGTCTTCACCTGCCAGATCTCAACACCACTTAGAGTGGTTTATCGCGAGGCCACGCTCAAAAGGGCAAATATTTGACATGCTTGTGTATGTGGGATGTCCATAGCAGACCCACAATCCCTGTTTGCTAAGCTGTAATGGACAACGACACAGTGTGGGGCCATATAATGACTGTCGGCCTGCTGGAGAGAAACACACACCCAAAAGCACAGGTCGTATATAAAGAGATTTTAGCACAGAAACGTCTAATGTAGGCTAGAAGGGCTTCTTAATTAGATTGCTCTGACATTTGCAATTGTATGACCTTGGGAATGGCGTATTGGAAGTAGTTTTAGTATGCGTACTGTATTTTCTGTATGCCCTACTACAATTTTCCAAAATATGATGTATGCAGAGCACACTGCACTACCACATCCCACAATGCAGTGCTCTCAACTTGACCCTTTATATTTTATTTGCCCTTATTTGATCAGACTCTCATTTTACACAAAACTGTAACAATACAAGTGCATATCTGAATTATGCCATTAACATTTCATTGAAATCATTATAACTGCAAATTAATATCTTTATCAGGACTTTGTCTCAGGTGGCCTCGAAGCCTGATTATGTTTTAGCGGTTTGTAAAAGCAGTCCAGCTTTAGGAAAACATATTAGTGGAAACAGGAATTTTCAGATTCTTTTAACGCTTATTGTACTTATTGTATGTAGATAGTGTTTTTTTCTTTAATTATTTAAAATAATTTGTTAAATTAATTTTTAAATGATTTATTTCAGAGCGCAGTGGTGGCCTGTGAGCGTTAACCCATCCCTAACAGCCTCGTACACTTATTTAAAAGATATTTCACTCCACTTGTAGCATGCGCTCATACACTCAGGGCTGCATAATAGTAAACAGTTCTGCTTTTGTGTAGCTGCAGAGGTTTGAAGAACATGAAGTTCAGCTCGATGTGAGTCATTCAGGAGAGCTCCTCACTAATGCAGAGCAGCACTGATACAGAATTGATGGTGAATCTCTGCGGAGGTTTCGTTTGGAGAGTTGAGTCAGCTACACTTGAGCAGGGTTTCCTGTCGTCTTCAAGAGCAGCCGTCACATGAGTGTGTGAGTCACTGCCGAGGGATGTTAATGCAGAGTGTGCTTGTGTTTCGTATGTACAGAGATCTGGATTAGAAGAAAAAAAAAACATTGCTTTCTGGACTGATGACTGATTGGTCATGACAAGGGCTCTTTCTTTTATTTGTTCTTTGTGGCTGTCTTTTGAACAGTAGAGCTCAGTGAAAAATCGTTGACATCCAGAAGATTCTATTTTATAATAGAAAACAATTACTTTGGATTGTAATAATATTTTGCAGTATAATTGTTTTCTGTATTTTTGATCAAATAAATGTAGCCATGGTGAGCATAAGTATTGAAGCCTGTTGGTACCATGGGAAAACATAAAAAAGTTAATTGTGGCTTTTTATCTCATAGTTTAGACTTTTTTCTTGCAATTCTGCATTTATATCTCACAATTCTGCGTTTATATCTCACAATTCTGTGTTTATATCTCACAATTCTGTGTTTGTATCTCACAATACTGCATTTATATCTCACAATTCTGCGTTTATATCTCACAATTCTGTGTTTATATCTCACAATTCTGCATTTATATCTCACAATTCTGTGTTTATATCTCACAATTCTGTGTTTATATCTCACAATACTGCATTTATATCTCACAATTCTGTTTATATCTCACAGTTCTGTTTATATCTCACAATTCTGTGTTTATATCTCACAATTCTGCATTTATATCTCACAATTCTGTTTATATCTCACAATTTTGTGTTTATATCTCACAATTCTGTTCATACCTCACAATTTTATTGTGATTCTGAATGTATATCTCGCAATTCTGAGTTTGTGTCTTGCAATTCTGTCTTTATTTCTCACAATTCTGTTTATATCTCACAATTCTGTTTATATCTCACAATTCTGTGTTTATATCTCACAATTTTGTTTATCTCACACTTCTGTTTATATCTCACAATTCTGCATTTATATCTCACAATTTTGTTTATATCTCACTATTGTGTTTATATCACACAATACTGTTTATATCTCACAATTCTGCATTTATATCTCATAATTCTGTTTATATCTCACTATTCTGCATTTATATCTCACAATTCTATTTATATCATTCTGTTTATATCTCACACATTTGTGTTTATATCTCACAGTTCTGTTTATATCTCACAATTCTGCGTTTATATCTCACAATTCTGCATTTATACCTCACAATTCTGCGTTTATATCTCACAATTCTGCATTTATTTCTCACAATTCTGTATTTATATCTCACAATTATGCATTTATATCTCACAATTATTCATTTATATCTCACAATTATGCATTTAAATCTCAATTCTACATTTATATCTCAAAATTCTGCATTTTTATCTCATAATTCTATTTATATCTCACAATTATGTGTTTATGTCTCACAATTCTGCGTTTATATCTCGCAGACTTAAATGCGACAAAGTTACACTACCAGACCCGTTCAACAAAATGTTGAGGCAAGAATGTTTTTCTACAGACCTGTCTGAATTACCGGAGGTTAGTCAGGTACACATCTTTGAATACTGTTAAGCCTAGACGAAGCTTCATCAGGACCACAAGAAACTGCTCGGGAAGGCTAAGTATGGTTGATGATGCATTCCATGTTGCTGTCAGGTAAATGAGGAGGGTGAAAAACACAGAAATAGATGGTAGACCAGTGTAAAAATGAGTGTGCTTGTCATCATTTAAAATAAAATCGGACAGACTGACAAACATATGATCTTGTAGTTGTTTTTCTTGAGATTCCAGTTTCTTCTCCAGTGAAGCCATTTTTCTTTTTAATTCAATGTTTCCATTCTGTAGCTGGTCAATGTCTGCCATTGACAGATCTGTACCCACAGCAGTGCATCCTTCTTCGGGGTCAGCCTGTGTGACCTCTAAGGAAGGTGAATCCATGGGCTCAACCACAGATGATCTCCTCTGACTCCTCTGGTATCGCTCCAACTTCTGTGAACCATCAGTGGTGTTTTTGTGTGCGAATATTGATGGAACATAATCAGGATGGCATGGGTCCACTGATGGTGCACCTAAAATAAAACAAGTGACACCTTGCTGAGCATCATACATACTTTGCATAATCCATCAATGTTCTGGTTACCTGCACATTTTTGTGTAAAAAATTCATTCTATGATATTGCTTAAAAATGATTAAAACATTAGTAGCCTACTATTACAATGAAATTAGATCAAAGTCAAATTTATTTGTAGCACTTTTCACAATGCATTGTTACAAAGAAGCTTTAAAGATAAAATGTATCAGTGATAATGTGGTAAATTCGTCAGTGAAAATGTAGTGAAAGTACTTATTTAGTAATTCATTTAAAGCTTCATTAGAAAAGCTATGCGTTATTGTATTTGTTGTCCCCAGGGAGCAAGCCAAAGGCGACTGTTAAAATAATGTGTTATAGTTCAAATCGTAGCTAAAGCGAATCAACTACTACATTGAGGTAACGTTACTGTGTAAAATTAATGTATACAATGTTATCTACGTGTGTACCAATAAATGTAGCTAATTCATAACTATTGCAGGCTTGTTACTGGTCAGCTAGCTAATATCTGTCGTTTATCATGAGTTTGTTACCTGTAACGAAGTGAGTGTTACAGATCCTTGAATTCTTGCCTGGCAGCCAAGCCTCTCTTCGCACAGCGGTTATCCATGCTTGCCGTCTCGTCTGGTCTTTAGGAAACTGAAAAATTGTAGGAATTTTTTTTATTTTTGACAAGGCGTTTGTTCCAGAGGTCAGGTTGCATCTCACAGCACAACAAGCTGAGCCCAACTTCGGTCTACTCATCACCTTAACTTTAACTGCGTTTGTTGTAGTCGGCGCCATACTAGAGAGACCACTGATCCATATATAATGACTATATAATATTATATAATTATAATAATATCATTATAATTATTATATACAGTGAGTCTGACCGATAAGCAAACACAGACCGGAAGTTAACTTAGGGCCAGACGTGTGACCATGGTAACGCGTGTGCGTTCGATGAAACCGTCTATATCTCACAGTTCTATGTTTATGTCTCACAATTCTGTTTATATCTCACAATTCTGTGTTTATATCCCACAGTTCTGTGTTTATATCTCACAGTTCTGTGTTTATATCTCACAATTCTGTTTATATCTCACAATTCTGTTTATATCTCACAATTCTGTTTATATCACAGTTCTGTTTATATCTCACTATTCTGTGTTTATATAACAATACTGTTTATATCTCACAATTCTGCATTTATATCTCATAATTCTGTTTATATCTCACTATTCTGCATTTATATCTCACAATTCTATTTATATCTCACAATTCTGCATTTATATATCATAATTCTATTTATATTTCACAATTATGTGTTTATATCTCACAGTTCTGTTTATATCTCACAATTCTGCATTTATATCTCACAATTCTGTTTATATCTCACAATTATGCATTTATATCTCACAATTATGCATTTATATCACAATTATGCATTTATATCTCACAGTTCTATGTTTATATGTCACAATTCTGTTTATATCTCACAGTTATGTTTATATCTCACAATTCTGTTTATATCTCACAGTTATGTTTATATCTCACAGTTCTGCGTTTATTTCTCACAATTCTTTATTTATTTCTCACAATTCTGCATTTATTTCGCAATTCTGCATTTATATCTGACAATTCTGTTTATATCTCACAATTATGCATTTATATCTCACAATTCTGCATTTATTTCTCACAATTCTGCATTTATTTCTCACAATTCTGCATTTATTTCTCACAATTCTGCATTTATTTCTCACAATTCTGCATTTATTTCTCACAATTCTGCATTTATTTCTCACAATTCTGCATTTATTTCTCACAATTCTGCATTTATTTCTCACAATTCTGCATTTATTTCTCACAATTCTGCATTTATTTCTCACAATTCTGCATTTATTTCTCACAATTCTGCATTTATTTCTCAATTCTGCATTTATATCTCACAGTTCTATGTTTATATCTCACAATTCTGTTTATATCTCACAGTTCTGCGTTTATATCTCTCACAATTCTGTTTATATCTCACAGTTCTGCGTTTATTTCTCACAGTTCTGCGTTTATATCTCACAGTTCTGCGCTTATATCTCACAGTTCTGCGTTTATATCTCACAATTCTGTTTATACCACACAATTCTGCATTTATATCTCAGAATTGTGTATTTATATCTCACAATTGTGCATTTACATCTCACAATTCTGTGTTTATATCTCACAGTTATGCGTTTATGTGCATTTATATCTTGCAAATTCTGAGTTTTTCTCTGAAAAAAAGTCAGAATTGTTTGAGAAAGACTGAATTTCAAGGAAAAAAAATTCAAAATTGTGAGATTTAAAAAGTCACAATGAAATAAAATTAATAAATTATTTAATTAAGTTTCTTGGTTAGTATACGAGACCTTTTAGAAAAAAATTCTTACTGGCCCCAAACTTTTAAACAGTAGTGCCTGTATGTAATTGATTGATATCTCTTTATATTTCTCTCTCCTCCATCTCCCTTCCACTCCAGTTCCATGTATGTTTCATGTTATAATGTATCATACGGCTTCAAGTCAGTGTCTCCTTTAGGTCCTTGTGTGAAGAGAGTTCTAGAAACTGAGGTGGAAAGTTGAGTTTCTTTGAGGAGGGATTTCTTTCTTCTTCACTGTTTCTCTGCGTGGCATAGAAGAGCGTAACACCCCCATCTCATATATCTATCACAAGTTCACTTGTTATTTCTTTTCCCAATTTTACATTATTTAGTGAGTTCAAGGAAATATTTATGATTTATCCTGCTGCTCATTAAACTGAACCCTTGAGCCAACAAAAAGTTTTCCTTTTCAGATGATTTCGCCCAGTCCGAACAAACTATAGGATTAATATTAAGCAAAAGTAAAAAAGCCTTTAACTCTTTATTTTTATGCCACAGTACTGAGGTAAAATGAATTGCGATGGCTGTTTCATGTTGACCTAAACTGCCAGATTTCAGACTCAGCAGGTGGATTTGTCTGTGTTCTCATCCTCTGGTGTCCATAAGCAGAGCCACAGGGCCTTTGTGTGGCATCCAGCTCAAATGAAATGCTTAAACCGCCTCGTGGGCTTCTCCCTTAAGGGGGATATTACATTTAATTGGCCTGTCCTGGCCTGTCCTGTCCCCTTCTCATCATTTCAGAAGTCTGTGCTGTCTTCTGATGCATTAATCACATGGAAAACCATCTTCCACACCGGGTTTCATAGCATCTATATTAAAGAAGCTCCTTTTTCAACCCTGCTTTAATTTCCCTCAGGAGTGAAGCCTGGCGTTTACTCTGTGTCAGTTCAGTGTAGCCCAACAGTGCGTTCACGCTGGATTTATGTACCAGTTTGGAATGGATTATTAGATTCCTGATGGAAATGGAAAAATACAGTGTTTGGAAGAGAAAATCCATGATGATTTGAAGACACTTGAAACTATTTGCCCTAAACTAAAGGGGTTTCTATAAAGGGAACAAAGGGGTGGCTATTACTCTCTCTCTCTCTCTCTCTCTATCTCTCTCTCACTCACTCACTCACTCACTCACTCACACAAACACACACACACACACACACTTATTTTATTTATTTATTATTCATTTTTTTATTTACCTTTTTATTTTGACTATTATTTATTAACTTTTATGTACTTGTTTGATTAATTTATTAACTTATTTTTTATTTTATTTAGTGTTACTTTTTTATTTAAATTTCGGATTTACTTTTATTTACATTTATTTACTTTTATGTACTTATGTATTTATTTATTTATGTTAGTTTTAATTTATTTACTTTTATTTGCTTACCTTTATATACTTGATTGGTAATTCATTTGTTTTATTTACTCATTTTATATGTTTACTCTTATTTGCTTTCATTTATTTATGCACTTTTATTAATTTACATCTTTATTTTTTATTTATTTTCTTGTTTAAATTTTTATTTATTTACTTGTTTATTTTACATATCACAGCTTATTCCTATCAATATCACTTTCTTCTTACATAAATTATTTCAATATTTCATGTTTATCATTATTTAGGTATTTGGTAAGTAGCTGTGTCAAAAACCTGAATAATGTACAAAATGAACTCGAAAAAAATGAAATGAATGAAAAACCTGTTTTTTTTATTTGATTTGATTTATTTCTGTCTGTCTGTCTGTCTGTAAAAATAAAATTAAAATGAAAATAACTGTGAAAAAACAGCTGTGTGAAAAACCTGGATAATGTACAAAATGATCTCCCTGTTATTTTATTTTATTTTATTTTATCGTCTGTCTGTCTGTCTGTCTGTCTGTGTTATATAGTTATTTTTGTTAGAAATTCAACCCCCAAATAATTTGATCTGTTTATTCAAGTAATTTTTTTTTTTTTTTTTTTTTAACTCATCCGCAAATTAGGCATTTCACAATGAAAACCATTTCTTTTTAGTGTGAAATACACAATGAGCTCCAGATTCATGGAATTGATAAGAAATGTCAAAAATAACCGTATTTTAGAGGCGATGGACAAGAATAGATACAGTTGGTTTTCATTCTTTGAAAATAATGAATGCGTTCTAAACTCCATATGGCCTTCAGCGGCGGATGATTATTAGTGTGAGACGGGGCTCTGGTTAATTTGAGCGTGAAATCTGCAAGCATACTGTAGATAATATAGTGAATACATCTCCTCCCGAGGGAACGAGGGGCCATTGTTTGGAAACACTTAATCAGTATCAGACTCTGTCTCTGGATTAATTGAAAAGCTCAGTAGAGTAACTCCAGTTCACTAGCTTCCAGCTCTGGAGGATTTACTCAGAAACATAGAGCAAAATTCAGCTGAAGAGAATCATATAGTGTTCCTGTTGCTTAACTGGTAGCAACCGTAGTGCTAGGAACACCAAGGTCATGGGTTTGATTTTGGTCGTCATTTATAGAGCCGTGCATGCAAGCATATTGATCAGGCCTGTCAACATCAATGAATCATCTTATATTTAAGAGCTTAATGCTTTTCGTTCTTTATGCATTTATACAGTGTGCTGCTTTTCGTTTATGTGTGTGTGTGTGTGTGTGTGTGTTGCAGATTTCCAGTGGGTGCAGGGCGACGTGTGTGAGGTGCAGTTGATGGTCTATAATCCGATGCCATTTGAGCTGCGGGTCGAAAACATGGTAAGCATACAGTATTTGATTTAAAAAATATTTGATGATGTTATAAAATGAAATAATAAATTCGTTTGGGGCTTGACATTAACACCTGCCAAATGCGGGTGGATTTCAGCAGTGGGTGGGTAACAAGGTCACTCCCTATTACTTAATAGATCAAAAACCCATCTGGCTTTTTTGACTACAAAAAAATGAATTCTAATCCTTCCACTAGCCACTTTGTCGGGCTAAATTTTATATACAGTAACAGAGCTTGACATTAATTTTTGTCTGGGACAAGTGGATTTTTTGAAAGGGCAAGTGAAAGAAGAGAATTGTACTTGCCCGACCGGACAACAAATCTGATTAAAACATCTAATTAGGGAAGCACCGAAATTTCGGCAAGATTCGGTGTAAACGGTAGTGTTGGGTTCGAGTCCACCTAAGTCAAGTCCGAGTCTTTAATCAATCGAGTCCGAGTCAAGTCCGAGTCCAAAATGGGTCCCAACGAAGCTCTATTATTTATTAGTATCTTAACATTGTTTTAACCTTTACAACTAGAAAAACGCAATATCCATTTAAATGTAACAAAAGCAAACCTCTATTGAATCTTGCCATTTTGATTTTTGATTAATAATCAGTGTCCTGCTTTGCTTAGCAAACTTAAAGTCATGTACAGAAGTTATGGTTGAATTGATTTATGTATTGTGATATTTTTCAAAGTGAAACAGGTTTTAGAATGTGAAAAATTAAAGGGTGGGACTTGACTTTATTAATCGTTAAAGTAAATGTATAAATTCAAGGGTGGGGGTAAAGGAGTAAGTATCTTGGTGAATGGGACCTTAAGAGCAGAAAATGCACCTTTTATCTCAATAAAAAACAAGCTTTATATAATTTGTACGATTTTTAATGAAATATTAATTTTGAATAATCAAAATTAGTGTCTGCTTATTCTATTCATCAGTGTTTGAACCATTAAAGAAGAA
>NW_015559670.1:305049-319742 GCF_001515605.1 Sinocyclocheilus anshuiensis | reverse complement strand
TGTAACAATACTCTGACAACTGGATGAACTATTTGTGAATAAATATTTTGGTCATGAAAAATGAACATTAATAAAAGACATCAAGCCACAACGTCTGACATTTTTTACATATAAAGATTTTTATTTAAAAATATTAATTGTTCTGCTGCGTTTACTCTACTTTTATACTTTGTGGGAGTTAGGTTGAGACAGATGTGCGATTGTGTGGTTTGTTCCCGATCCTGTCAATCAAACACAGATTCGGCAGGTATAACCATCTCGAAACTCTTGTGAAACGTAGTCACGTGACATGGGTGTTTCGAATCACACTTCGGAGCAGTGTTTCAAAACATCTGAGCTTCGGGATCTCGACACCGTGTCGAAATGTCAGTTTCGCGTCAGCCATGCCTAGTTTTTAGCAATTCAGTGCTTTCACAAAAATTTTAATAAAACAAGAGAATGAGTGTTAAACTTATTATGCTGGTGGTCTTCCATCACCAGTTATC
The DNA here is from genome assembly GCF_001515605.1 of Sinocyclocheilus anshuiensis. Lineage (NCBI taxonomy): Eukaryota > Metazoa > Chordata > Actinopteri > Cypriniformes > Cyprinidae > Sinocyclocheilus > Sinocyclocheilus anshuiensis. Next base: position 319,257 of record NW_015559670.1, on the reverse strand, counting down.
AAATCAAATCAAATCTCTTTATTGTCACACATTGTGTACACAAGCGTAATGATGGTGAAATTCTTAGGTACAAGACTCTGTGCCATGGCAGTACAAGCAACAAGATATGAAAAATTAACAGTATACATAACAATATACACATTTTACACAATATACACGTTTTGCACAATATACTAGTGTTGGGTTCGAGTCCACCTAAGTCGAGTCCAAGTCTTTAACCAATCGAGTCCGAGACAAGTCAGAGTCCAAAATGGGCCGAGTCCGAGTCCAACGAATTTATTAGTATCATTAGTATCTTAACATTGTTTTAACCTTTACAACTAGAAAAACGCAATATCCATTTAAATGCAAACCTCTAAACCTCTATTGCATCTTGCCATTTTGATTTTTGATTAATAATTAGTGTCCTGCTTTGCTTAGCAAACTTAAAGTCATGTAACAGAAGTAATGGCTGAATTGATTTATGTATTGTGACATATTTCAGAGTGGAAAAGGTTTTAGAATGTGAAAAATTAAAGGGCAGGACTTGAAATTATTCATTGTTAAAGTAAATGTATAAAGGTATCTTGGGACCTGGGACCTTAAGAGCAGAAAATGCACCTTTTATCTCAATAAAAAACAAGCTTTATATAATTTTTTTAATGATTGAACCATTAAAGAAGAAACATTCGTCAAAACAAATATGTCTTAGTTGAGCTCTTAATGAAAAATATTTATATTTATCAATGTTTTGAACTAAAAAATATTACTTGAAAAATAAAACAAATAATGGTAAATTTAATTGAAAGACAAATTATTAATTGGATGAAGTACTGCTTGAAGTACTAAGTGACTAATAAGTCACAGCTAACTTACACCTGTTGTATTTTTGAATGCATTTGTAGTTACATTAATTACAATAAATTACATTATGTAAGGAATAATTGATGACGGGAAAATAATGCACACCCAAGGTGATTTTAGACCCATAAAAACTATTGCCTCAAAGACGCTAGAAAAATGATTTTTCTTTGAAGCTAGAAACTGCCACTAATACAAAAGCAAAAAATTATAAACTAATGTAATAAAACATTCTCAAGCTTACTGAAGGCAAGTAAACACTCCAAGTATTACTTACAAGCTAAATGATAAATAAATATATTACTCAAAAATACAAATCAAATAGTTTTTTTTAATATTTTTTTCAAGTTTTTCAGATAGTAGCCAAGTAAAGGCTTCTAGAAATAGCCTACTAGGCCTACAGACATTTCATGAAGCAATTAATGTAAAAATAATCTTCACTGTATACATTAAATATAGATGATTCTTATTAAAGTTTCTAAGTGATTCAGTCAAGAGCAGTGAGTGATTTTCTCCTTTTCTTTTTTCCTTTTCTTTGATGAACATTTATTTAACCAGTCGGCGGCTGCATGTTTACGCTGTTGCTTTAAGATCTGACGCATAGATCAAATATTTTGACACATCTGTATTTCTCCCAACTGTTCAAGTTCACTTAAGACAAAACCGACTGCATTTACATGAATAGTCTCCAAGACGGGCATTTTGACATAACTTTTCGTGTAAGTGTGTAGCAATAACAGAACTTAAGAGAACTTAAGCGAAAGAGAACTCTGCATTCGCAGGTTGACTGAGAGGCGCGTTCACATATCGCGCCTTTTGAACGCTCAAGTTCGTTATTTCAAATGTAGACGCGTGGCAGGCGTGCTCATAATGAAAGTGACGCGCACGTGGTGCGACGCGCTCATTTTTTCCTGCCGCGTCCGCGCCGCATCGAAATAAAAACATTACAACTTTTCAGAACAACTTTTCAGGTGACAAGAACCAACCAATCAGCTTCATCCTTTCCTGTAACAACATTGAAAGCTCAGCCAAGATGAAGGAACAGCTGATCATAACTGTGCAGGGATAGCCATTTTTTTTAGTGCTGCAAATCCATTTATCCTTTGCTGAAACTTCAGCGTCTTCATGGAGAGCGCAGGTCATGGTTGCTTAGCAACGGCAGACGCCTCCGGAGCGCAAGCGCCCGAACGCTTTGGAAAAAAGCAGAAAGCGGCACGCCTAGCGTTTTCCACGCGTTTTAGGCACGATAATGCATTGAGTCCGTGAAATTTCTGTCAACTGTCCCTGGACTCGGTTGGACTCTGACATATTTTCAGAGTACGAAAGGCTCGAGTCCGAGCCAAGTCCGAGTAAAAATGCATCCGAGTCCGTGACAAGTCCGAGTCCTTTAAAAAAACTGTACTCGAGACCGGACTCGAGTCCGAGTACCCCAACGCAGTAACAACAAGGTCGTGCCAGTTGAGGCTCACGCAGCCTGTGTGTATGTGAAACAATTTTCAAACAAATTTCAATTGAGAAATTAAAACAAATGAACACAACTGCCCACAGAAGAAACATAAAAATGTAACTTAGTTTTTATATTTATAACATACAGCCTATTAAGCAACATGACACAACCAATAGAGTGAAGTTTTCCTGGAAACCACGATAGCAAATTTGACAGCTAAATGATAAATAAATATATTACTCAAAAATACAAATCAAATAGTTTTTTTTAATATTTTTTTCAAGTTTTTCAGATAGTAGCCAAGTAAAGGCTTCTAGAAATAGCCTACTAGGCCTACAGACATTTCATGAAGCAATTAATGTAAAAATAATCTTCACTGTATACATTAAATATAGATGATTCTTATTAAAGTTTCTAAGTGATTCAGTCAAGAGCAGTGAGTGATTTTCTCCTTTTCTTTTTTCCTTTTCTTTGATGAACATTTATTTAACCAGTCGGCGGCTACAGGTTTACGCTGTTGCTTTAAGATCTGACGCATAGATCAAATATTTTGACACATCTGTATTTCTCCCAGCTGTTCAAGTTCACTTAAGACAAAACCGACTGCATTTACATGAATAGTCTCCAAGACGGGCATTTTGACATAACTTTTCGTGTAAGTGTGTAGCAATAACAGAACTTAAGAGAACTTAAGCGAAAGAGAACTCTGCATTCGCAGGTTGACTGAGAGGCGCGTTCACATATCGCGCCTTTTGAACGCTCAAGTTCGTTATTTCAAATGTAGACGCGTGGCAGGCGTGCTCATAATGAAAGTGACGCGCACGTGGTGCGACGCGCTCATTTTTTCCTGCCGCGTCCGCGCCGCATCGAAATAAAAACATTACAACTTTTCAGAACAACTTTTCAGGTGACAAGAACCAACCAATCAGCTTCATCCTTTCCTGTAACAACATTGAAAGCTCAGCCAAGATGAAGGAACAGCTGATCATAACTGTGCAGGGATAGCCATTTTAAAATAAATTTAGTAGCAGTTTTTAGTGCGATTTTTTTTTTTAGTGCTGCAAATCCATTTATCCTTTGCTGAAACTTCAGCGTCTTCATGGAGAGCGCAGGTCATGGTTGCTTAGCAACGGCAGACGCCTCCGGAGCGCAAGCGCCCGAACGCTTTGGAAAAAAGCAGAAAGCGGCACGCCTAGCGTTTTCCACGCGTTTTAGGCACGATAATGCATTGAGTCCGTGAAATTTCTGTCAACTGTCCCTGGACTCGGTTGGACTCTGACATATTTTCAGAGTACGAAAGGCTCGAGTCCGAGCCAAGTCCGAGTAAAAATGCATCCGAGTCCGTGACAAGTCCGAGTCCTTTAAAAAAACTGTACTCGAGACCGGACTCGAGTCCGAGTACCCCAACGCAGTAACAACAAGGTCGTGCCAGTTGAGGCTCACGCAGCCTGTGTGTATGTGAAACAATTTTCAAACAAATTTCAATTGAGAAATTAAAACAAATGAACACAACTGCCCACAGAAGAAACATAAAAATGTAACTTAGTTTTTATATTTATAACATACAGCCTATTAAGCAACATGACACAACCAATAGAGTGAAGTTTTCCTGGAAACCACGATAGCAAATTTGACATGTTATACAAGAGTTCAAATGAGTTGTTAATATACATTTGAATTAAATATTTAAATTTATTGAAAGTATATATTGTCAACGTTGACTGTTTTTGCTCGATTTGGTTAATGAAAATAGTTCCAAACAAAGATCACAGCAGAACAGTCGCGCACCTCTGAGCAACACACAGCGGCGTTTCCTAACTGAATGATTTGCGTTTTTGAATTTTGAATCATTTGAGTCAATGATTCAGTGGTCCGTTCATTCTTGAATGAGCCAGCAGTCTGAACGAATCGTTTGAAGGCATACTTTCATAGTAGCTTATCTTTGCATTTTTTCCAACATTTCATATTTGTATATTAAATAAAAACAAAACTATTTTAAAACACCAAGCTCACAAGATTATTTATGCTGTTATAATTTTGCAGTGTATGCATTCGTGCTACATTTCATTTACATTGAACTGTCTGTGTAAATGCATTTGAATGCCACTCCATTCACTTCTGTTTCTTCTGCAGTGGAAAGATCAGTTTTGTAGATACTGATTTAATTTGATTGGTAACAGCCCTATATTGTCGTCTTGTATTAAGTGAAATTATTAATAAAATGTAAGAATTTGATACGAAAGATGATGCATGCATTTAATATGGTTAGGGAAAAATGGCTTTTAATTAGGGGAAAAATAAAATTAATAATTAATTAATATAATTTTATTAATAATTTTACTTTTGTTTTAATTTTTGTAATTTATTGTTTTTATATAATTGTATTAAAAAATATTTTATTCATAACTTTACATTTACATATTTTTATTTTTGTATTTTATTTTACTTTTTTAATTGTTTTTATTTTGTTTTATTGCAGTTATTTTTATTAAATATATTTTTCTGTCATTTAAATTATTATCTGTACGGCCAAAAATGATAGAGCATTTTAAGTTCTTATTGCTGCTATCAGGAAAAAATGCAAAATTTAATTTAATTTAATTTAATTTTTTTATTATTATTTTTTTACTTTTTGTAATTAAGCATGAGAAAAATTAGAAAAAGAGAAGGAGTCCATTATACACACTCACATCTTCATCTTCATATAGAAAAGAAGAGACATTTAGCTCTTTTAAGTGCATGTGCTCTTTGGTTTAATTACTTTTGCAAAGATTCAGAAAACCTGTGCTTGACACTTTAATGTCCGAATTATGGTAGAAAATAAGATCTTACATCAGAACCCTGCAGATGCTTTATGGTGTTACTCTTTATGTTGATCGCTGTAAGAGAAAATGCTAGAAACAGATTTTATGCATGAGCACTTATATTTGAAGCATAAAAAGTGGTATTGAGCACTATGGAGATCTCTTAAAAAAATGAATTGCTTAATTTATAGAGGTTTTGTCCCTATTTATGGCATTTTGCTCTCAGTGAGGGCAGAAAAATTGTGCTGGAAACTTGTCACACTGCACCTAGTCAGGGCACGGTGTGTTCATTGTGTTGCTTTGTGATTTAGCCAATGCGCCAAGCAATGGGATTGTAATGCAAATCTCATTGCCAAAAATATTTTTGTGTTTTCCTCTTTACATATTAACTGCACTTTAGAGTTCGACCCAGACAGCTAAAACGAGACTGTGCCGCTTATTGGTGGCTTGAGGGCCATTTAGGCCGTAGAATGTCACCCTGACCTGCCCATAATGACAGGGGAACAGAGGCAGAAGCACACTGAAAAGATGGGGACGGTTTGTGTAAATGTGGGAGAGGGGTTACAGTGTCTTCCTGACACTATAATGGGCCTCTCATATGAGACCAAATTATCAGAATCCAGCCATGTGGAGACGCTCCTAAGAAACCAGCGTAATCACGTATAAAATGCTGGCTCTTCTAGTGCTGCTTTGTTGTCTGCTCTCTACATAGACAGCTGCCTTCTGAGAAGCTGTTCATGTCAGAAACATTCTCGTTTTCCATCTGAGCTGTTTATTTTTGGTCAATACAAGGCATTTTAGCCATTTTTATTTATTTAAAATATTTGTATAAAATTAAAATTTATTTTATTTTATATGTATTTTATTTTTTAAAAAATTTTTTTTTAAATTTGTATTTTATTATTTTAATCTTGTTAATTTTTATTATTATTTATATGTTTCTCTTCTTGGTATTATTGAGGTGCCTTAGTATTCTATTCTATTCTGTTCTATTCTATTCTATTCTATTCTATCTTAGAATTTTATCAACGTTTCTTTCCATTGAGGTGCATCAGATTTAATTTTTTTTATTACAAATATTTGTATAAAATTAAAAATAAAAACAGTTTTATTTCATATTATTTTTTTATTATTTCCTTTATTTGCAATTGTAATATTGTTTTTAATTTTTATATTTTATATTTTCCTTTTACTCGATTTATATTTGTATTTTTCATTTTTGTATTTTGTGTTTTATTTTGTAATGTTTATATTTTGCTTTGTTGTAGTTATTTTTTATGAAATATTATATTTTTTTCAGTCATTTCATATCATTTTCAAAAATATAAAAAAACTCACGGCAATACATTCTTAACATTTCACATCTATAGCAGACCAGTGATGCCTTAAAGCGCTCTCTAGGTAGGCAGCTTGCTGAGTTTTAGAACAGAGCTATATTTGTATTCTCCAAAGGAGCTGAATACCCACTTTTCATCCAAAAAACTCTTTTAGGAGCAATTCAGGGGTGAAGTTCTTTTCTCAAGGGTAGGATAGTGATGGAGCAGGTCTGTGATTATAGTGACTGTTGGACTGAATCTACTGTCTTTATGTTAGCAGCTCTGATCAATAACCATTAGAGCATCACACCCGCAGACTCAGGGCACAGGTGTGCGCTCCAGCTAGAGGTTAAACTCCAATCCAGAAGGGGTTTTTGTCCTTTCTCACCAGGGATGGACTTAACTGTAGATGTGTATTTGTGTTAAAGGAAAAATGATTGCATAGGTGAGTTGTGTTCTCCAGACATGCCCAGATCTGCCCCAGATGGGATCAGCATGAGACCCTATAAAACTCCATAACCTGTGTCAGACGGCACCGCGGATGGTGCCTTACTGCTGACCTCATGTTTATAAAAGTATTTAGATATATGTATTACTTAAAAATATTTAATATATATAAAATAAAAATGTAATTAATGCCTTCAGATGCATCTCTCATTTTCTAATGTCAGTTCATGAAACTGCTTTGAAAATATTTCACTTCTAGGTATTAATTTCATTCACTCTTGGTTTAATTAAGTGCCTATGATTATGTTACGGTGCTTTTGAAAATGGATTGTATAATTTTTGTCTGGTGGAACAGGGAAAAAAGACACAAAGAGCTAATATTTCCACATTCTACTGTCTTTATGTTAGCAGCTCTGATCAATAACCATTAGAGCATCACACCCGCAGACTCAGGGCACAGGTGTGCGCTCCAGCTAGAGGTTAAACTCCAATCCAGAAGGGGTTTTTGTCCTTTCTCACCAGGGATGGACTTAACTGTAGATGTGTATTTGTGTTAAAGGAAAAATGATTGCATAGGTGAGTTGTGTTCTCCAGACATGCCCAGATCTGCCCCAGATGGGATCAGCATGAGACCCTATAAAACTCCATAACCTGTGTCAGACGGCACCGCGGATGGTGCCTTACTGCTGACCTCATGTCAAGCACACTATACATCCAGTATATCTCAATGTTGTCTGTTCGTTCAGCATCTTCATGGCTACTAGGCCTATAAGTTTTTTTTATATATATAATAACAAAAAATAATATAAAATAAATAAAAAATACATTTATTTAAATTATAAAATGTTTTTATTGATTTTAAAGATGTATTTTTAATATTTAGTAATTAGCAGTATTTGTATTATATTATATTGTATTATCAGTATTATGTTTTAATATTAAAAGGTAATATAATTGCTTATATTTTATAATCATTTTATTGTATTATTTATGTAAAAATATGAAATCTAATTAATATAATTAATTATATTTAAATATTATAATTTCCACATGGTCTTTGTAGCAGCCGATGAAAGTCTGCCGTTAGACATCCAGACCAGAAAAGAAAAGAACAGATTGTTAGCATTAGCTGTCGAGCTAATTAACCTTTTCAAAAAGGAAATGCAAATGAGGTATTTCAAAATATGGTTTATACAATACTGAGACCCTCCACATAGCATGAGGTTTTACTCAGTACCTGTAAAGTATTTTAGAGGTTAGTATTTTAGACTACATTAAACAATACATCCTTTACTGCGTTACTATGTGTCTTTATTGCAAAGCTGCTCAGTTGTTCAGGGTCTGAATGAGAGATCTTTGAGCTCATGTTTCTACTGTCTGTCTGGACAGTGGAGTTGATAAAGTTGCTGTAAGTGATTGCAGACGTTTTACTAACTTCAGTCAAACTGGATTATTGACAGACACTGGATTAGATGGCCATCATCTCTTCAGCTTTACACCATCTCTGCAAAACCTCCCCATCCAAAAACATGTCAACAAAGCCAAAGGCTTCATTTTTTAAATATTGGCTAAAATTGTGGTTTGCTCATGTTTACACCTCATGTTTATATGTGTGTGTGTTAGGGCTGGGACAATAAATCGATGCAGAATCAATTCATGGATCGATTCTGAGATTTTCCGAATGCATCGCGATTCCTCTGGAATCGATTCCGAGTTTAGACTTTAACAGAAGATGGCGCTCTAATCTAGTTTTTATCCGCACACTCAAATGTTCACGAAGAAGAGCGCTGAAGAGCGTGTGTGCATTCAGCTGAGTCTGTAATTTCACCTCGGCTCAGAACGCTTTTATGACGCGAGATTAATGTAAACACAGTGCACTGTGAACACCCTTGTGATTCGCTTCAACCTTTTCGAATTTTATGAATGATTATTTTAGGTTCAAGTGTGTGTAAGGATTTGGAAACAAGCAGAGTACGGCTGTTTCTAAAGCATGCAGTGCCATCTGCTGTTGAAAACTAAGCTCAGAATCGATTCCAGAGGAAATGCGATGCTTTCGGGAAATCTCAGAATCGATTCATGAATCGATTCTGCATCGATTTATCGTCCCAGCCCTAGTGTGTGTGTGTATATAGTCTTATTCATAATTTACATTTTATTTTATTTATTGTATTTTAGTAGCTATTTAGAAATGGAAAAAGTATTTCAAATTGTAAATATTTTTTCAGGTTCAAAATTGATCCTAATTACCATATGAATTTAATATATTACTCATTCGTTTTTTTATAGCGCTTTTCACGATACAAGTCATTGCAAAGCAGCTTTACAGAAAATTAAGTTTCTACAATATATTTTAGATATGAAAGTTTCATGTCACAGAGACATTGGACACCCGAGTATATCGGATATCAGGAGAAATGGAAAATTCTTGATTCTTTCCTGTTGAGTCCAGAGTTTAATGGTTTCATTCAGGCTAATATGATAAAAATCCCATAAAGCACATTTGGTGGAGTCTGAATGATTTCTGGAGTATGAATAGAAAACGGGAAAACTCTCCGCAGAGAGCAGCTCGACTTCTCAGGGCACGGTAATAATCGGCCCTCACCTCCACGACGAAGGTGTAAGCGTCTCGTTTTCAATCTGTCTCTGTCTCTCGCTCTCATCTGCCGCTGTGATTCTGCTAACGCTCTTTCCTTTCTCTGTAGTGCTGTGAACAAGAGCAATTTTCTCCATGGGTAATGGGGAGAGCATTTCATCTCCTCCATATCAGATTGATATCAGGATGATTGATTATGTGATGTTTGGAGTAAAAAAAAAGAAATGAGAAGAGAAAGAAAACCAAAAAAATCTCAAACCATGGTCTGTCACCAGTTGCTTTTTCATTGGTCTATTACTGTCTTCTCGTTCTGCTTTGTTTCTGCATCTCTTTATTCTCTTGTTGTTATCGTTAACACAAACTAAGACAAAAACTAGCATAAAAGACCATAAATCTGTAAAACACTGACTATTCATGTATTCTGTAAAAAAAAGCCTGAATTAGGAAGTTGAAATTGGAAAATTAAAATGCCAAACAACATATTCGCTGCTAGGTTGTTATTATATATGCTTGTTATTTCAGAGATTTGCTATTTTGCTGTATCTGCTAAATATATGCGTTTTTTTTATGTGTTAACTGAAGTGCTGGATTGTGAAAATGTCACGTGCCGTTTATGTTAATCGTCACCTTTTTGCTCCGAGGACATTGAATGATTTGTTTTGTGTGCGTGTGTTTTATTGTTTAATAACATCCACATGCGCGTGACATTCTGATTCTGTCCTTGAAAAGCTGTCGGTGGCTGCATTTGTTTTACATTTAATCTGCTTTTTAATTGCATTTTTTCTCCTTTGGTGAGAAAACACCATAAGTGAGAAAAGGAGAAAAAAAAGAAAAAGAGAACAATTTGAACACTAAATTCCACAGGTGCTGAGCAGCAATACATTATTATTGACACGATTTATTGAGCTAATAATACAATACAGTCTCTTCCCCCCACAGTGTTAAGATTTATAATATAACATTTTTTTTTATTGATTCTTAAATAGTTTTTTTAACATTTGTTTATTTTTAATGAATTTATACATTTTATTTTATTTAATGTAAATGTAAATATCATTTTATTTATTTTAAATGTATTTTAAAAGGCTTTATAAACTTTATTTTTATTTATTTTTATATTTATGTATCAATTTATATAAAAAAAAATCAGTTTAATACCAATAAATAAAACAATTCAATAAATAATAATTATGATTTTTAAATTTATTTATTTTTAAATTGATTTTTTATTTATTTATATATTTAAAATTTTAATGGATTTTTAAATGTTTTTTTTTTACTTTATTTTTTATTTATTTTTATATTTATATATCAATTTTTTCTTTCTTTGTTTTAACACTTTTAGTTTAATACTAATAAATAAAACAATTTAGTAAATAATAATAATAATAATAATTGTTATTATTATCATTATTTTATTGGTATTAAACTGAAAACAAATCAAATTATGATAAATTCTGTCATTAATTACTCATCCTTGTGTTCTTTCTTACATGGAACACAAAAGGAGATGTTAAGCAGAGCATTCATGCTGCCATTATGGATAAAAGAAATAATTCTACTATATACTGACCGCTGTGTACTCTGTGATTGTGTTTGTCAGGGTCTGTTGACATCAGGTGTAGATTTTGAGTCTCTTCCTGCTGCTCTGTCTCTGCCAGCGGAGTCTGGCCTCTATCCGGTTACTCTGGTTGGAGTTCCTCGCACCGCAGGCAACATCACAATCAACGGTGAGCTTTACAACACCTTAAACACAACATAAAACTGCAATTTAACTTCTGAAATCTGAACTGAAACTGATTATTCAGCGGGACTCATGAATATGCATTCAGTTTTTTTTTCTTATAGTATAATGTGCATATAGAGTAAATACTGAGTACATTAATTAAATAGGGTGCTAATATTAAATTGTAGGTAAATGGGGTTCAGTTTGACTACATCAGTGCATCAGTGCTAAAAAAACAATAGACCAGTGAATATTCTTTTATAAATCGAGAAACAACTGAACATTTAGGCCCAATCCCAATTCTACCCCTTAGCCCTTCCCCTTTCCCCTACTCCTCCATTTCGGGCGTTTACGTGAAGGGGTAGGGGTGTCTCAATTCTCTTTTGGTTGGAGGGGTAGGGGTAAGGGGAAGGGCCAGACAGCCCTTCAAACGAAGATTTTTCGGGACCACACTTCAAACAAAGGGGTATGAATTATCTCAGCATAAACCGGCTTCAGCGGCAACATGGCTGCCCGAGCGAACAAAAAGACACATACATGTAAGCATTTTTGGCATTAATAAAGATTTTAGCGAAAAGTAATCATTTGTTTTATGTTACATTCAATTGTGAGTTCATATTTACGGTCATGTTAGTCAAAGAAATGTTTGCAAAAAATCGCTAATATTTACTAACTAACGTTATAGAGTAGACTGCACGATAGTGCCACAACATATTTTCATGTCTGATCAGGGCGATAACCACCGTAGACATTGACAATATTGCCAATTCGAGAGAGACAGGGAGAGAGATGAAAGTTGCGTGTATGGGCGTCTGTGTGTTTCTCTTTTTAGAGTGAGTTTACTTAAAAACAGTGATTTTATCCTCTCGTTGCTGGAAAATATAATGTTGCGATTCAGTATTTAAACTGTTATTAACAAAAGTCGTGGGGTAGCGCTGACAATTTTCTTTCCTCCGAGAGAGAGAGAGAGAGAGAGAGAGAGAGAGAATGAAAGTTGCGTGTATGCGCGTCTGTGCATTTCTGTTTTTAGAGTGAGTTTACTTAATAAACAGATTTTATCCTCTCGTTGCTGGAAAATATAATGTTGCGATTCAGTGACACTCTGTTTCAAGGGACAAGGGGAAGGGGTATAAAATAGAATTGGGATTGGGCCTTATTCTTCACCATAATGCTGTAATAATGCAGAAATCAAGTCTGCTTAGAAATGAAAAACAAGTCCAGCGTTTCCCTGCTTGAATAAACCAGCTAAATATCCTCTCATTAAAATAGGATAAACTCATTGATCCCTGCTTTATGGCCATTCCAGCAGTTCTTAACATCTACAAATCACACGCGTTTCAAAGGACTTTAATGAGCTCTAATTGCCTTCAGATCATTAGCGCAGTCATTTTTAAATCAGATTTTTGCTAATATTGCAGGGTATCACACGTCGGTGTTTGGGGTGAGCAGCGACTGTCTTCTGGAGGGTCTGGTGGGGGTGAAGAGCAGTGGATGTATGGTGGAGGTGGTGCCGTCGCTCCCACGACTGCAGCTCTGCACGTCCTTACCCAGGTTTACACACTTTTCTTCTTCAGAATATAAAATAAAAATCAATACAACAGTGATTTAATTAGATCACATTGTCTTAGGATGTTTTAGTTGATCTAACCCGCTTGCAAAGCCCAGTTTTATGGAGATGTGACTTTGCTCAGTGCTGTCACAAATCAGAGGAAGCGTTCATGTGGTTATTCTCAGCTCAGACATCATGCCCGATTGCTCATGGAAAGCCCACGGACCGCCTGATGCATATTGCACACAAAAATAAAGTGCTGGCAGAATCTGTTGTGATTGGCTGGCTGCTGTTGGCAGGTTTTGGGAGTCAGGATTGCAGAGGTTTTTATCAGCCTAACAGGTAGCAATGTTTTGCAGTAAACTTCCACAAACTTTGTTGGTTCTTCGAAACACATAAAAGATTATTAAGGTAATTGTTTGAATAAGTTACCACAGTGTTTTAAGCCATGTGACAATAGTACTCATACCCTAGTAAAATGTAATATATTTATTTCATACTAAGTATAGTTTAAATCTATTAACATGTTTACTGGCATATCGTTCGAGACTTAATGATATAAAATTAAAATTAAACTTTATTTGGAGTACTACGTACTTGTACACAATGCGCATTTTCTAATATTAAGCCTAAAATGTGTTTTAATGTCACTAGTGATGAGGATTGTATGCTTTTAAAATAATATTGGTCTTTAAATGCGAGATATTTAAAGTGTACCTAAAGTATACTTACAATAGTTCCACTTTAGCACAATCAAATATACTTCAGTATAACTTTAGTTGTACTGCAGCACTACTTCCTCACAATTAAAGTGCATTAAGTACAAAATGAGTTGTTCCAATTTAACAGACTTTAAATATACCAGTTTAGAATATGTACATAACGTATGCAAATATGTAAATCTATTTGTTAGTATACTTACCATGAAATAAATGTTTTTTTTGAAATACATTTTAGTGTATTTATTTTATTTAAAATAAATAAATAAATAAATAAACATATGTATGTACTAAAATAAAAAATGTAAAATAGAATTTAAATAAAAATTCATATTAAATAATATAATTACATAATAATGATATGTTAATGTTAATAATGTTAATGTTAATAATAACATTGTTAATTATAATTGTTTAAAGAATTTTAACTAAAATTATTATTATTATGATTAAAATAATATGCTTTTATGTGTGCTAATAATTTTTTTATTTATTATTTATATATTAAGTAACAGGTACATGATTTTGATTTCATTAATATTCTCTGTAATTTTCTATTATGTTTTAGAACTGATGAACCAGTGAAGGCATATTATATTTTTTTTTGGAGATTACAATTTTAGGTAACAAAGTTTTGCTTTGCAGATCTAAATGTAATAAAATATAATTGATTAAAGAAAAGTAAAAAAAAAATTATGGAAAAAAAAAACCTAGAAATTAAAATGTATTGGCACACATAAAAGCAAGGATAAGTCAAGTCAAGTCTG
>NW_015559670.1:304421-304741 GCF_001515605.1 Sinocyclocheilus anshuiensis | reverse complement strand
GACATCCTTAACTCCATTCTGCTGTCTGTTGTTCTGTTGTCGGTGTTTCATTGTCTGAATATGGCACTTAACACGTGCTGTGTGGTATCGGCGTTTGGTATCGGGGCATTTTAGTGAGTACGAGTACAGGAGCTCAGTATCGGGCCCGATACCGATACCAGTATCGGTATCGGTGCATCCATAGTAATAATCATAATAAAAATTATATAATTAAAAATATATATAGCATAAAAATTAGGGGCGGAACGGTTCAACTTACTCACGGTTCGGTTTGTATCACGGTTTTAGAGTCACGGTTTCGGTACGGTTCGGTATGTGCT